>NW_015626866.1:28988-36105 GCF_001515625.1 Sinocyclocheilus rhinocerous
AAGGTGGTTCAACAAAATACTGACACAAGGGGGCGATCCTTTTTCCAACTCAGTGATTCTGTTTTTATTTGTTTTATTTTTTTCTGACATGTTGGTGTTATATCTTTCACTTGGATGTTATAAGTTGCACTGAATAAATACAGCTGGATAAAACAAAAACTGTGTCTGTCTTCATTTCCGCAAAATGTGATTATTTTAAAGGGAGGTGATTCTTTTCTCTATGACAAATGTTCACTTTTGAATAAAAGTCTCTGCTAAATTCATAAGTGTAAATGTTAATCTAGAGTTCTGGAAGAGGACATAAACAGGAAGCACTGAAATAAGGTATTGAATATGAAGCACTGATAAGAAAAACTTTTTTTTTTTTTTTACATATTTGACATATTCCAAGAAATATCTCCTCAAGTTGCAGCAGAGGTTTAATTTAAACACAATTTTCAGTAAATCTATGTTACCTGTGCCATTTTTCAGTAAACACAGGAAAAAAGATTGTATATCACTAAAGACAATAGCAGCAAAATCTATACAGTTATAACTAAGTTAAATTACACACTGAAGTTCATTATAGGCGCACGGCAGATAATGAGAATTTTTTTGCTTTTAATGCACCTCCATTTTTTAGTTTCTCATAAAAACTAAGAGAGATGTGATGTTTAGACATCCCATGAGTCAAAGCCAGGTTAGCATGGAAACCAAAACTGAGATAAGATGTGCTCTCTGACATGAGTTTGGATGGAAGGGTGAAAATGAAAAACAACTTTTGCTCTCCTATCGTGTTTGCATGCAATACGCAAAAGACATTACGTTTGCTTGTATGGGGGAGTAAACAAGTCAAATCAGGGTTGTAATTTAATTTCTAAAAAAGGAATTACAGGGCAGATTTCTAAATATGGTGTTGGAGTGAGAGGGGAATTGTTCAGTTGTGTGGCACCTGCTTCAGTCTGAAGCCCAGGAGTATTCCAGAACAGATAATTCCACACATTCACACGGGATGTTATTATAACTTCAGCGAGGTTAGAGGAAGTCACTGCGGCAATTACTCACCTCCCACCAGCCTTATTAAACCTCTGACCAACCACGGCTCCTCATCATTCACACAGCACAACGATACGGCCAATCAGGGAGCAGACAGGCGGCATGCCGCCGCCCACACAGTGACAGGGTACTGAGAGGTTGTCTGTCTGAGCACCTGAAATACATTTGTTTATTCACAATGTGTCGCCTGGCCAGACGGGGAGGAGGCTCGTCTCTTCTCTGCGAGATGGAGAGGAGGGCAGGGCTGAACTAGTGCTGAAGACGGATTCGCTTCCAGGGACTGTGATCATATGCTGCTTTTAGCAAATGTATTTGTATGGAGATTTACGAGTAAAACGCCTGCAGAAAAGGTGAATGACCGAGTGTTGCTTTTTGTAGCTGTAGGATCATCCTTCGTGGTATTTTATAGATATCCTGTCACGAAACCACACTAAAATGGTACAATTAAAGGGACAGTCCACCCAAACAGTTACACAGCGTTAGGTCATTTCAAACTTGATGGAAGAGAGATATCAGGCAGAATGTTCAAGCTGCTCTTTTCCATACAATGAAAATGAATGGGGACTGGGGCTTTAAAAATGACCCAAGAATGATTTTAGTGCTCAAATACATCGACAACTCATTTGTGTGATTTGTATATCACATTTGTCACCTAAAATCAGCATTGTTATTGTCAACTAAAACTGAAACTGTTAAAATATTGTTCATGAATTGAATGAAATCCGAAATAAAAATAAATGTAAATATTAGTTGGAAAATTGTAACTTAAAAAACTTGGCAGCTACCTGAAATGAAACAAGTACTAAAGTATATAACAAAATTACAAAAATTTGAGCTAAAATTAAAATATAAACTTAACATGTAAAAATAAAGTGACTGACGAGGAAGTGAACATTTAATATGGAAATAAGAACGACAGCATCATAAATAGAAATTAAAAAGCTTATAACAAAATTACTAAAACATAAACTAAAATTAAAATATAAACTTAACATATAAAAATAAAAACTAAACGACAGAAAAAGAAGTGGACATTTAAAACAGGAATAAAAACGACTAACGCATAACAAAATTACTAAAAAATAAAGCTAAGTGACTGAAAAAGCTCATTCAAAATATTAATAAATATTATAAGAGTATTTACATAATACAATAATAACACTGATCAAAACCAATGACACTGGCATTATTTATTATGTCAAACCTGGCGTGACATATCTTGCCATGTCATATTTGGATATGTGCAGTCATATCAAGACATCTTCAATGGAACCTTAATGTGAGTCTTCCAGTAAAACCAGGTGTAATAAATAAATAAATAAAAAAGAGGGCACTAGTTGTAGTAGGCCTGTTGCATTCCTGTCTTTAGTTCCCTTGTCTGAAGGAGAACTGACGTGCGATCATTCCCGTCACACAGGAGAACCATTCGCCCACACGATTGCCACAAACACTTCCAAACTAAAAAACCTGAATGTCAAGAAAAGAAAGTCATTCTTACAAACAATGTTTTTTTGTAACTTGTGTATGAGACATCAGTCATTTTTCATATATTTCTGAGATGTAGTTACAAACGTTATTGGAATCACTGGGCTCCCCTGTGAACCAATAGGACCACAGCAAGAAAAACTGAGAAAGAAATTGCATGCAAAAAAATAGCCTGCGAGATTAAGAAAGGATGAAATAATATTGACTTAATATTGAGCAATTAAAGTGTGTCTCATCCCCAGTTGTTTAAACACGGCGTCCCCATGCACAGCCTGATGAATCTGCCTCTAGATCCCGCCGGAGCGGAGCGCTGATGACTAACATGATATTTTTACTCAGTAATTATGTAACTCATCGGAAACGCAGCACAAGTGTGAAGCACATGGATGGTGCAGATACGGTCCACACGATCCAGGAATTGTTTGCCCACCAAAGTGTTTCTGACAC
Source organism: Sinocyclocheilus rhinocerous (assembly GCF_001515625.1). NCBI lineage: Eukaryota > Metazoa > Chordata > Actinopteri > Cypriniformes > Cyprinidae > Sinocyclocheilus > Sinocyclocheilus rhinocerous. The sequence goes on from NW_015626866.1 coordinate 31,956, forward strand.
CTTTTGCTTTGCACATTATGTCCAGGATTGTCCGTGCCAAAGCGCTGCTTTAAGAAACCTTTATTTTAAGGCTTTGTTCTTGGTAATATTCAGATGAAATACATCGACTTGTATTAAAAGGCTTGACGATTCATTATATCATAGAAGAACATTCATGAAGTCACAGAGGTTATAACAAGTTTGTAAAACTTCAAATTAGGTGGAGACAGCATCTGCATTTCAAAGACCTTTTTGGGAGATGTGACGTAACCTTAATGTCAACCAGTAACCAGTGTCTCCAGTAAGAGCGAGAGGGTTTCTGACGACTAGGTGCGTCTGGATCCACCATTAATAGAGTGTATTTCTTCTCCTAAAAAGAAAGAAGTTTATCTTGTGACAGCTAATTATAATACTGCTTAGTACATGGCAAATTACCGCTTAGTAATTACAAATTAATAATTCTAAAATAAATAAATAAATAAACAAATAAATTAATTTATTTGAAATTATGTGAAAAAAACCAGACAAAAACATGAATACAGTAAATCATACAGTTTAGCATCATTATACAAAAAAATTTACATTATAATATAATATAAGAACAACTACCACAAAAAGACAATATTCATTTCAATAGATGATCGATAATATAATATAATATAATATAATATAATATAATATAATAATATGAGAACAACTACCACAAAAAGACAATATTCATTTCAATAGATGATCGGTAACATAACACAACACAACACAACACAACACAACACAACACAACACAACACAACACAACATAATAAATTATAAATTGATTCTTGAAGTTTGGTTACATCCTTGAAAGAATTGTAATACTATATATGCATTAAAAAAATAATTACATTACATGTATTTTGCTTTTTGTTCTCATCATCAAGTTTCACTTTCCTCCAGGTATTTCCTTCAGAAACATCAGTTACTTTAACTATTCTTGAGAACCCAGCGTCTTTAGCAAGTGACGTACGGAAGAAAACTTTAATTAGTTACTGATATTCTCAGACCACCTTCCATTCTCACACATTCACCAAATCACAATCTGTCTGCGAAGTTTTCTTTACTTTCCCTCTCTCTCTTTTTTATGAAAAACACTTCTCCATAAACAACCTGGCACATATTTTGGGTGCTACACATTAACAATGACTGACCAACTTAATTGCTTCAACTACTCATCTTCGCAAGTCCCCTTAAAGTTGAAGAACTGGGAGAGCAGATTGAATTATTGCGTGAGCACATTTGTCATTCCTGGTGCCGAGCCCAAAATCTGCCAGACCATATGATAGCGTGATTATTATACGCCTCTCTCAAGAAAACAGTGCTGTCAATCACAATTGTTGCCATTCAACAATAGACCCTCCCCACAACATCAAGACTAAGACGGAGACAAAAGTAAAACACTGTATAAATTAAACAAACCAGTATGGTATATACAGAAAAAGGAAATTATTTTAAAAAAGGCAAAATGATAATAAATTAAAAATGAAAAAACAGTAATAATAATAATAATAAAAAAAATTATAACAATACATTTAAAAATAAAAGAACCAAAAATGTGGTTTTCATTATAAAGCATAAATAAATAAATACATAAATTATTATAAAAATTAAATATATTAAAATATATTAAAATAAAGCATTATATTAAACAGAGGTCATAAGTTTTTTTCTTTCTTTTTTTTTAAATTAAATAATTTTATTTAGATTTTGCCAGTCCAGGAAACATGTTTTCTCATTTCCTCTGCAGCCTAAAGACAATTTATAATCAACTCTAATCAGACAAGCCTATGTTTAAGCAACTAAAGCATGAAAATAAAAATCCCTGATATTCTAAGGTCTCTAGAGTCTAAACCCTCTGCTCACCTGACACAAAGCAATAAGCTCAAACAACCATAAGCCTAATAATCGGATGATGTTTAAGTTTAAGTGATAGCAGCTCCAGGCGATATTCAAACAGGCAGAACAATGCTGCCTCCTCCACGGGCTGTCACTGTAAACCCTGACTGGATCTCACTGATCTGACCCCCCGTGGACAGATTAAATACCCTCCTCAGACCTATTGCCGGAAATGTGATTCGAACCTAACTGCCATGATCAAGGGCACATGAAACCTTTGGAGGTGAATAAATTATTACTAATGCTTGCAAAACCAGCACTTAAATCTCAGGTGTTTAATGTTGCACTACATACACCTATAATCGTACCGTTATTGGGGGCTTGTCCGGGTTATGGAATTTGCAGAACTCAGTTACATCTAAACAGTGCTTTACAGATAGTAATGTCACTGGGTAGTAACTGAGTAAAAGTAACTGGGTTTATTTGTTTAGACAGTCATGGCATCACTTGAAGCATTAGATAAAACATTAGCAGAAAAAGTTGGCAAATGATTCTCTCACACTATGTCAGGTTTAATTTACAATACACAATACATACTTTTTCAAATTGTTAACAATATCTTAATGCCTTATAGTGCATTTAGCAGATTTTGTGACAATACAATCAATTAAGTAGTTGAGATTTCAGTATTCTGAATCAATGCCAGTAAAATTTCACAGATCTCTGTAACAATTTTGGTACCATAACAAAAACTATTGTAAACATTTTATTTTTATTTTTCAATTTAACTATTAGAAATTAAAAATATTAAATAAATGAAATTAGTTTATTATTAATGCTAGTAAAAATTCGAAGTAAATAATACATTAATACAATAGCATATAGCCTTTAAATATGGTTCAATTAAGTAACAACACTGCATTAAAAAGATCAAAATGAAAATTTAGTAATAAAATGAAAAAACCCCACAAAAACATTACATGTCACAGATCAAGTGGCAGGCCTATTTCGCTTACACTTAAAGGGTTAGTTCACCCAAAAATTAAAATTCTGTCATTAATTACTCACCCTCACCGCTGGACGTAAAACAATGTATGCTGTTCTGTGTCATCTGCGTCACATGGATACGCTATTTCCGTTCAGTTCAAATCACAACAACGTAGGAAACAGATCCGGCGTGACACAGCTGCAAAAAGATTTTCCGAAAGGACAATAAACTAAACTAAAGACAATGTGATTATTTTAAAGGGGGTGATTCTTTTCTATACCCACTGTATGTATGTGTGTACAGTAGGCCTATATATGTATATATCAGGGGCGTTTCCTCTGAGGAGGCAAGGGAGGCAGTGTCTCCTCTCCTCAAAATTGGATGAGAAAATAATCGATATTACAAAAATAAAACAGCGCAAATATGACTAAATATGATATTAAAAGTCTAAAAGTCACTCGTTTTTATAAAGTAACACTGTCCAACAGCGACACCCACAGGTAAAGTTACAGCGGAGGCTTGCCTCCCTTCAGTCCATAGACTTTCTACAGAGACCCTAATGCCCGATTCAGACTACATGATTTTAGCCCGATTTTGCCAAGATTTGCTTGACGTAGGGTGTCGTGGGGATTCGTAAACGACAATGAGCGTCGGGACACAAGATTCCATCGTTTCAGCACGTGTAGTGTGTCATAGTGGACGACAACCGATTCCGCGTCTGCGATGCTTCACGACATCACGACAGAAAGACTAGCATGTTTAATTTTTTTTCCGTCGTCCACGACGAGTTCTGTCACATTGGTGACGTTGACCAATAGCAGCACAGAAGCTCTTTCATACACAGGTTTCAAACATGGCAAAACGAAAGAGAGATGATGTGGCAACAGTACTCCTGCCTGTATGATGTGTCATCGAGGGACTACCACGACAGAACAAAGAAAGAAAAATGCTGGCGAACTATAGCGGAAGCGCTTCAGCAATGTTTACACTCTTGTTTTCAGAAGTCAGTCGCTAGTTCCGCCTTCTCGATGACATCACGCGCGTCGTTAAAGACGGCACGCGATGAATGGTCGGGAAGCAACGTGTAGTCTGACATGTTTCTTGTCCACGACACAACAAGATTTTAGGAGTCAAAATCGTGAAATCTGACACAGTGACTATCGTGACCGACAAAAATATCGTGTAGTCTGAACCCGGCATTAAAAGGCTTTCATGTGAGATGTTTAAGTACGTCTTGCACATGATGAAAACTGGCAAAAATGTCTGAGGAAACGCTGAAAGTATGAAAACAGTTTGTGTTTTCCTTCTTGGTCC
>NW_015626866.1:36345-37074 GCF_001515625.1 Sinocyclocheilus rhinocerous
TCACACATGTCGTTTAAGACGGCACGCGATGAATGGTTGGGAAGCAACATGTAGTCTGACATGTTTCTTGTCCATAACACGAAAAAATGTTAGCAGTCAAAATTGTGTAATCTGACACAGTGACTATCGTGACCGACAAAAACATTGTGTAGTCTGAACCCGGCATAAAGCATGCCGTGACTTTTCTGGAGGCTCATTGAGATGAAAGGGGGAAAGTCACGTGAGAGGAGGCAATGCCTCCGTCGCGCTATAATTGGATATGATCGGTTATGATTGGATGTGATTGGTTCCTGCGATAAATCCCGCCTCTTGTTTTCGGAGGAGGCAATCCGTCGCGCTATAATTGGATATGATCGGTTATGATTGGATGTGATTGGTTCCTGCGATAAATCCCGCCTCTTGTTTTCGTGCGAGCTCTCGGTCTGAATGAAGAAAATGATGGCATTATTGACTAAAGTAAGTAAACAACTCTCCCGCTTAGACACCACTACTTTGTGTCACGTCAAAATGCAACTTGAAATGGTCTGAAAACGTGATGACTGCTTCAGTTTTTAGTGAGCATTCAGCGTGATGAAATGAAAGATATATCTTCGTGTCTGTGGCAGTGTTTACAGAGCTTTTATGACGATGACCCGAAATAAATTGACTATTAAAAAGAACAGCAGAACATCAATTCACAAATAAAAAATATTGGTAACATTTTACAATAAGGTGTCATTTAATGAGTTA
>NW_015626866.1:37900-38325 GCF_001515625.1 Sinocyclocheilus rhinocerous
TATTACAGTATTTATTAATCTTTGTTTACATTAGTTAATACAAATACAGTTGTTCATTGTTAGTTCATGTTAGTTCACAGTGCATGAACTGTTAACAAACAGCTTTTGATTTTACTAATGCATTAGTAAATGTTGAAATTAATAATAACTAAGATTAATAAATGCTGTAGAAGTAGGCTATTGTTTATTCATAGTTCATGTTAACTAAAGTAGTTAACTAATGTTATGAAACCTTATTGTAAACTGTTTCCAGAATATTGTTACAATTGTCACTGCCTTTAGTTATTATTTTGAAATAAATATAAAAATGCATAAAACACTGTGAAATGTATAATTAGTATTAAAAATATTAAATCAAATACAAAATAATATTAATAAAATACAAAATAGAATTATATTTGTTCTCTTTTTTATGTAATATTTAT
>NW_015626866.1:38711-48762 GCF_001515625.1 Sinocyclocheilus rhinocerous
TATTACAGTATTTATTAATCTTTGTTTACATTAGTTAATACAAATACAGTTGTTCATTGTTAGTTCATGTTAGTTCACAGTGCATGAACTGTTAACAAACAGCTTTTGATTTTACTAATGCATTAGTAAATGTTGAAATTAATAATAACTAAGATTAATAAATGCTGTAGAAGTAGGCTATTGTTTATTCATAGTTCATGTTAACTAAAGTAGTTAACTAATGTTATGAAACCTTATTGTAAACTGTTTCCAGAATATTGTTACAATTGTCACTGCCTTTAGTTATTATTTTGAAATAAATATAAAAATGCATAAAACACTGTGAAATGTATAATTAGTATTAAAAATATTAATTAAATCAAAAAATAATATTAATAAAATACAAAATAGAATTATATTTGTTCTCTTTTTTATGTAATATTTATTTACCCAGGAAAATGGGACAACATTAAGTGTAACAGGGACACACGCACACACACACACACACACACACACACACACACAGACATATACATATATATATATATGTTTAACATGAGTGTACTGTATGTATGCAGGTAAGGTCGGATCCAGTCTCATGCCAACACATGTAATATTTACTTTCAAAAACAGTGTGATACTTGTATATTTTAAAAGTATATATATTTTTATTTACAGTGCTGCACAATTGTCTGCTAAACTTTCATTGTAAGTGCATTACTATAAATGTGTCTTTAATTGCTTTTTACAAACTGACTGACAAGTTGTAATTATATTCTGTGGTGTGAACATGTGATAGCATGCCAACGAATAGAGCTAATGTTGTATTTAAATGCAAGAATATTCCTTTAATAATTTGAGTAGAGTATTTCAATGTACATGCTTCATTGTACATGCTTTTGTGCAGTTTCAAAATTTTCATGATGGCGAACAGGTCCAAACTTTTATTTGTAATTCTGGTCTCAACAATCATATTATTGTAACATCAATGCACTACTGACATTAGGACCTATTTTCAGTGTTTCCCCTAATAAATGTGTACAGAAAGCACATGCATTATGTGGGTGTGTGTCGCTGGGGTAGAGAATATATGTGTGTATGTGTATAATTAATGTGCATTTAGACAGATGGAGGAAGCAAATGCAGTGGAAAGAGAGAACAGGGAGGGAAGGTGTGAAGAGATGCAGTCTTCCCCTCACCAGCTGGGGCAGGGTATGGTTTAGGTGTACTCAAAAACAACATAATATCTTAATATTTGTGGATTTCATCATTTTCATTTGTTTTTCATGAACAACTTCTGACCATTGGTGGACATCATCCTTGTTTAATATGCCAGACTTGAACCAGAATGGACCAGAATGCCCTAGAAATCACTCAGAATACAGAAACATGCACCACACAGCAACATATTTCCACATGACCCTTCTGAAGAAAGACCAAGGCTCAAAATCAAGTATTTCTAAAGTCAAAGACACTTTGATTGTCATATACTTTTAGAGATTTCACGATGTGATGTTCTATAATTCTACTGTATCTTACACTATAATGCAAATATTTTAAATTATGCTCTGCTGGAACCATGGCCTAGCTGTTAACATGCTTCAGATTATGAGGACCAACAGTGTCCCTAGAGGGAAAAAAATATTTAATACAATGCTGGTTTACAAACAATGGAAATAAGTCCCTGGTGTGTTTCAGGCATCGGGCTGTGTCTTGGGCTTTTTCTTGTAGGTATTACTGCTAGGTTTGGTTGCATAATAAACTGCACCTGGGATTTCATACATTTTGAATTCCTGTAGCCTCTTAGGGCCAGTTCACATAGTTTTTGCTAGCAAGACACAGCAGTGGAATGGGGAATAAATGATGCCTTGAGAAGTGTTTTTAAAAGTTATTTTAACTTATTTTAACTTGATCACCGTGTTTTAGAATGCTGTGCCATGCGCGAGATGTGAGTGCAACGGTTAAACATGTCCATCTAGCATGTTTACATAGAAAAACAATAGAAAAGTTGTATGGAAAAACATCATGTTCGTTTGTTCGAGGCCAGCAAAATTTTGGGGTCACGAACCAGGATTTGGAGACTGGTCCAGGGTTTTTGTTGTGTGTAAAAGCACAGCCCAATTCCATTTTGGGCATTGGCTCCAGCAGCAGTCCCAATTGAAAAAGAGTATCTGAGTCATATCTGAATATATATATATATACAGTGGTGTGAAAAAGTGTTGGCCCCCTTCCTGATTTCTTATTTTTTTGCATGTTTGTCAAAACAAAATCAAACAAATTTAAATATTAGTCAAAGATAACACAAGTAAACACAACATGCAGTTTTTAAATGAAGGTTTTTATTATTAAGGGAAAACAAAACCCAAAACTACATGGCCCTGTGTGAAAAAGTGTTTGCCCCCTAAACCTAATAACTGGTTGGGCCACCCTTAGCAGCAACAACTGCAATCAAGCGTTTGCGATAACTTGCAATGAGTCTGTTACAGCGCTGTGGAGGAACTTTGGTCCACTCATCTGTGCAGAATTGTTGTAATTCAGCCACATTGGAGAGTTTTCGAGCATGAACCGCCTTTTTAAGGTCATGCCACAGCATCTCAATAGGATTCAGGTCAGGACTTTGACTAGGCCACTCCAAAGTCTTAATTTTGTTTTTCTTCAGCCATTCAGAGGTGGACTTGCTGGTGTGTTTTGGATCATTGTCCTGCTGCAGAACCCAAGTTCGCTTCAGCTTGAGGTCACGAACAGATGGCCGGACATTCTCCTTCAGGATTTTTTGGTAAACAGCAGAATTCATGGTTCCATTTATCACAGCAAGTCTTCCAGGTCCTGAAGCAGCAAAACAGCCCCAGACCATCACACTACCACCACCATATTTTACTGTTGGTATGATGTTCTTTTTCTGAAATGCAGTGTTACTTTTACGCCAGACGTAATGGGACACACACCTTCCAAAAAGTTCAACTTTTGTCTCGTCAGTCCACAGAGTATTTTCCCAAAAGTCTTGGGGATCATCAAGATGTTTTCTGGCAAAACTGAGACGAGCCTTTGTTCTTTTTGCTCAGCAGCGGTTTTCGTCTTGGAACTCTGCCATGCAGACCATTTTTGCCCAGTCTCTTTCTTATGGTGGAGTCATGAACACTGACCTTAACTGAGGCAAGTGAGGCCTGCAGTTCTTTGGATGTTGTTGTGGGGTCTTTTGTGACCTCTTGGATGAGTCGTCGCTGTGCTCGTGCAGATAAAAGTTGTCAAATTTACAATGCACAAAAACCCCTTGGTGGACTGACCTGAATAAACTGAAATAAAAGCAGAATATAAATGTTCTTTCTCCGTTTTCTGAATTACACAGCACAGCGAGAGCACACGTCGCACGAGCACATTTCTCCAAATTACACTACCCATAATGCATTTATATACATATAACAAATAAATTTTGCTTGGTTGGAACAGCAGCAACGCTAATTATGTCTCTATTTGTTTCTCTGTTTTTGCCACGGGATTGACATCCCGTAGACATAGGATTTACACAAGCTTCAGTCTGGATCCAGAACACCTGAGGAGATATGATGCCAACCCCTCAGAGGACCTCAGATGATGCCAACCCTGAAAGAACATACAGAACTACCACATTTTGCTATAAGTTTGATTGCATCATATAATAATTGCTGTTAGGTGATGGTCACGATCGCTGCCTCTCGTGTCTGGGCATGAAGCACGCTGAGGTGGCTTTCTTGGATGAGTCATGCTCCCATTGCGGGGGTATGACCATCTCGGAGTTGCGGACCAGACTCCGTTACCTGCAAAGGGGCGGAGTGCCCGTGCCACTGCCTAGATCTAGGGTTCTCTCTGGTGGCAGCCGTGGGGCACTCTATTTCAGTCAGTGGCCGGACTGGTCTTACGGTTACAGTGAGGAATTCCCCTCCGGGGACTCCCCATCCCGCCGGCACTTCGAAATCAGTGGATTTCTCGAAAGAGCAGGCTGGACCTTCCCGGGGGGTACCACACACTCGTCGGCTCTGATCAGCAGTGCTTATACGGACTGTGGAGAAGCTGCTTCCGCCTTACACGCTTCGGCGTTGTTGCAAGTGCACCAGGGTGCACCTAAAGAATGTTCATATGTGTATTTGCTTCCAGTTGTAGACTCTGAGACACAGACAAAACAAAAACAATCTGCATTTCATAGGGTATGTGTCAATCAACTAACTAGTTCCCCATTACATGAATCAGTGAATCGTGGCCACAAAGGGCATTGATGCACTAAACATTGGACACTGATGATTGAATGACCTGCAAAATTGTAGATTCTTATAAATATAAGAATAAATAAATAAATAAATCACCACCAATTTGCCAAAACTTAAAATAGTTATGAATTTTCATTAGACTGTGTTGGCAAGGCTGACAAGGCTCAGCATTAAAATGTAACATTTTTGTAATAACACGGTATAAGCAATATTCTTCTTGTGTCCTTTCTCGTGACTTGAGAGACTGAAGAAGAGTAAGCGAGTAAACTCTAAAAACATCCGGGATATTTTTTTAACCCAAACATTGAGTTGAGACTGTTGGGTGCAGGAAGCTGGGTTGATTTGAGCCAATTTGGGTTGATAATTGTTCATAATCACCAAGCCAACGGTGCTGGGTTGGGAATATGGAATATGGATATATAGAGAGCATGAATGTCACACATGTTCCAACCCTTCTCTGAGTGCTGATCAGTGTTCATTATGGCGCTTATGACAGGAAAATATAAGAAAACTAATGGAAGCAGAAAGGAGAGTGAACTTTGAAACTGCCTGCAGCTAAGAGTGTGTTCTTTTAAAACTGTATGTCCATTTCTACCTGTTCTTGCTTCAATAAATTTCACCTTTTGATTATTACAGTTGCTTATGTTATTACTATAGTCATTCTGTGTGTTAAAATATATTAAATCCAGCCTAATTGCACAGCATCTATGCATAGCTTACCTGAACATACCCTTCACTACGCAACAAATAATGGCGCGCTGGTTTCCTTTGTATTGAAACAATAGCGAAGACTCAACAAATTACTGAAAACTCTCTGTAAAGACACTCTGATTTTCATACTGTCCAGCTGAACTCTCCTGATATCATGCACTTTGATCCAACCAATGTCTTAAATTTATTTGTATCAAATTTAAGGCCATAAAAGTCTTAAATGGTACAACAAAGTCTTAATTATGATTTCAAGAGGTCTTAAATTTGTGGACGGAAAGACAAGAATTGCGATATAGCTTAATGTGATGATTAAACTTCAAAAGGCTATGATTTTATTGAATAAATATAAGCACTGCAGTTTCAAAGTCGGAGAGTGAACTTTGAAACTGCCTGCAGCTAAGAGTGTGTTCTTTTAAAACTGTATGTCCATTTCTACCTGTTCTTGCTTCAATAAATTTCACCTTTTGATTATTACAGTTGCTTATGTTATTACTATAGTCATTCTGTGTGTTAAAGTGATTTTAAATTTACAACCCATTTTAACCCATCAATATAGTAACTTAATAGTATTTAAAGAGATAATTCACCCAAAAACAAAATTCAGTCATCATTTACTCAACCTCATGTTGTTCCAGACCAGTTTCTTTCTTCTGCCGAACACAAAAGGTATTTTGAAGAATTTGGGTAACCAAACAGTTTCTAATCCCCAATGACTATATTTTTTTCTTTCATAAAAAAGTCAATGGGGTCCAGCAACTGTTCAACAGAAGAAACAGTTAGAACAACATGAGGGTGAGTAAATTATGACAGAATTTTAATTTTTGGGTGAACTATTCATTTTTATAGTAATTTATGTTAATTAAACAATTGTGCACTTTAATCAAGAATCAAAAAGGGATGAAACAAGTGCTGGGTTGCCAAAATTACCAAAATGGGGTTGTTTTCAACTCAGCATTTTTTTGAGTGTATACTTAGCAGATGATGCTCACTGGTTTTACAGTGCATTCTGGTAATTTCTTGTAAGAAAACGCCTCAGCACAGTTTAGTGGACTCCCTGGGCTGTCTGGCCCCACCTGGACTTGAACTTAACCAGGAGTGCGTTTCCCAAAAGCAAGTAGGTTGCAAGTTCCGTCGTTACCAATAGAGTTCAATGGAACTTGCGGCCATAGTTAGCTAACAATGCTTTTGGGAAACGCACCCCAGGTCTTTCATTTATGTCACAGTATTCCTCCTGGACATTTAATTAATCTTGTCTTAGTTTTGACTTAAATTAAGGAGCAGTACAGAGACAACCTGTGGTCACTTGTATATAGGTGAGAGCTTAGACTTTCACATATAGGAGTGATAGGTGACAAGAGTCAAGAGAATGGAAGAATCAGGCTAAAGACAAAAAAGCAGGAAAATCTGACCACGCCCCCAAATTTATTATTTAAAAAAATATATTTTATCACATTAATAAAATATCTTATATTGTAATAATACTGTTACGTGTCTGTTAGTTTTCCTTTGACCTAGTTTTCCTGAGTTGTCTTAATTATGCTATTCTGTTCACCTGTGTTCCATTAATTTAGTCATTAGTCCCTCGCTTGCTTTTTGTATTTATACTCCGTGCTTTGCTCAGTTCCTTTGCTGGTTATTTGTATTGTTTGCTTTACATTTGTGTTGTGCTACACCTGCTCCTGGGATTTAATGTTTATTTCTTGTGGATTTACCATTAAAGGACTTTTGTGGAATATTGTCCGTCGTCACACAGCACGTTACAGAATAACCAGCCCTAAAGAAATAGTATATACGCAGTGTTTCTCTTTCTCTTTTGTTTTTGTTTCTCTTTATTTTTCCCTATGGATCTACCTGCCGTCTGCCTCATCTGCATGGAGCAAAAGGATCGCTCCCTCGAGGACCATACGAGGGACTTTTTAGATCTCGCCCATCAAATGCATTACCCAGACAGCTGCCTGTGTAATTTTGACAGAGCGGATCATCGCCCCGGAGCCAGAACCTCAAGACACGTCTGACCAAGTGCGTGAGCCGGCAACACCGTGTATCAACGTGGGAGTCCTCGTTGAAATCGAGGGAATTGATTGGGACCCGCCCACACTCCCACCTCTGAGGGTGAGCTGTTGCTGGCTAATGAGCTCCTTTTCCACCGGCTCCGTCAGATGGCCCCCTAGTGTCACCAGCCCTAACTCCACCATGGCTCCTCCCTCCGGCGACCTCATCGTGGGCCGCCATCCTGGCTGGGCTCTGGCTATACATATGGCTCCTCCTGCTCCTGGCCTCCCGCTGGCTCCTCCCAACCTCCACTCACCCATGGGCTTATTATTTGGACTTGTTTTGTTTCTGCCTCCTCCAGCTCCACGTCCCCCCTGTGGGTCATGATTTTAGGCCGAAAAAAACAAACAAACAGAATTCTGGATTAATCCTGAAGAATCACATCCATGAAGAATGAGTCCAAAAGAGGAAGGATAGAATAAGGAGAAAGTTAAGTGATCAGTATGGGGAAAAATACAAAGTGATGCAAAAAGACACAAGAAGAAAGGACAAAGGAAGAGGACAAGAGAGTAGAGCAGAGGTTTGGAGAGGAGGGCTGATATGGGTTGCTATCAGGGCATTCTCAGGGGTCAAAGGGGTTTATAAGGTCAGAGCAGGAGCAGTAATTGAATCCAGTCTGTGGTGGAAAAAGGGACAGTGGAAATGCTGAGATTAAACTGGGACAGGAAACTCACACACACTTAAACACCTCTGTTAAACTCTGTCCTCATTTCCCACACTCACATATAGGTCACTGTCTTGAAAGAGAATGTTTAGGGTTAGGAAAGATGTCCTTTACTGCCCGTGCTGGTCTGTACCTAATGTGTGACTAAAAAATAAAACCTAGCCTAGTCCCAGGAAGTGCTCCGTCTATTAAAAGTGAAACACTAGCTGACTTATAACTATAGTGAGGTAATAAAAATTGTACTGCGCTTAGTACAACAATCTACTGTAGATCTCTATTTATTCTCATTTATATCGTATATATTATTTAAATCTCACAACCAGAGCTGGTAAAATTTGTTTCAGCAACTTCAGTCATTATTTAATCGACCTACTGTTGTTCCAGACTCTATATGCAGTTATTTTTGTCAGTAGATTTTTCTAAGAATCTTTATAGAGCTCTTTTCAATACAATGATAAAAATGAAAGAAAAAACAACAACAAAACAACACTGAAACATCAAGACAGACCTTTCACACTGTATACAAAAAGGTAAAAATAAATAAATAAATAAAACATAACAGCTGTGATTGCCATAACTTTACCAAAAGAAAAGGTGTCGGCATTTTACGTTTTACATTCCGTTAAAAGTTACATTTTAGTAAAGTATTTTAATCAAGTTAAATTTACAGTGAAAAAAACATATACTTCATTAACTAAAATAAAATTTATATACTAAATTACTAAAAATCTGTTTTTACCTTTATAATATGGTTTTGAACAACATGACTGATTATAAATTTTTTGTAGGAAGTGTCTTGCTCAAGCGCAACATATTCAATGCTCTGGGATAAAACATTGAAAAAAAGACTGGTGTAGGATTTACTTTGAAACATTTTCATACATAATTTGTTAGTAAACTGCACAAATAATCATAAAAATAAAAATATCATAAAAATAATATCATATATATATATATATATATATATATACTGTATATATATATATGAGTAATCATGATATATTAAATCCAGCCTAATTGCACAGCATCTATGCATAGCTTACCTGAACATACCCTTCACTACGCAACAAATAATGGCGCGCTGGTTTCCTTTGTATTGAAACAATAGCGAAGACTCAACAAATTACTGAAAACTCTCTGTAAAGACACTCTGATTTTCATACTGTCCAGCTGAACTCTCCTGATATCATGCACTTTGATCCAACCAATGTCTTAAATTTATTTGTATCAAATTTAAGGCCATAAAAGTCTTAAATGGTACAACAAAGTCTTAATTATGATTTCAAGAGGTCTTAAATTTGTGGACGGAAAGACAAGAATTGCGATATAGCTTAATGTGTCGATTAAACTCCAAAAGGTTATGATTTCATTAAATAAATATGAGCGCTGCACGTTTGAAAGTCAGATGCTGCTGTACAGCCATTACCACAGAAACTGCTATATTCTGCTGCTCCAAAATCACCTCCTGCTGGCAGAGGATGAATCAGCATTGTCAACAAGCCCTTCTGCTGTTTTTGTGCAGACCAATGCGAAATCGACCCATGTTTTTAAGCAGCAAACACTCAATTGTAAATGTGAACTTGTGGATCGACAAGAAGCTAATGCTAATGCATTTTAAAAATCTAAACAATTAAGACATTAAGATATATTTATATGTTATTAAATTAATATAATAATTGATTGGTAATAATAGTTTAAATTAATTAAATAATTGATACATTTGACTAATTGACTTATTGATACTTTATATCCTTAAAAATAATTTAAAGGCTTAAATGTGTGCTGAAAACTTTTAGCTTGTGTGAAAACCTGTAACTGAACTGTATATAATGGTATTAATTTTATTTGTGCAGGTCTTAATAGGACTTAAAAAGTCTTACATTTTGGGGCTAGTAGAAGTTATGAATGGCTGGTAACTTACAAATTTAGTAGCCAAATTGGCTGGTGAGTGAAAAAGTTAATTTCAAACCCAGTATATATCAGTGGCATTCCATCCATATAAGCTGCGAATGCTCCGCATACCCAGGCCATTTGAGAGAATAAGTTCACGGGATAATTAATATAAACATGATCATAAGTTGATCCCTTGTCATTTGAAATGTAACTTAAAGCTTAAAGAGTTAGGAATAAGTACGTAAAATGATTTATTTGCCAAACAGCAGTAATTTTCTTAAAATCTACCAGTTGCAGTTGCTTCCGGGCGAGCGGATTCTCCACAGCTTTCTCGCCTATGACTCTTCAGGATTGTAGCGCATTCTCAGTGATTTGCTGGTCTGCGGATGATTTTATGCGCGAGGTAAGCTGTCCGTGAAGCGCTTGCCCAAGCGGAAAAATGTGCTGTTCCTGTCAGATCTCGATTGCCGAGAATCACATTGTGTTTGATGCAAAACCAACTCGACTAAAT
>NW_015626866.1:48791-58831 GCF_001515625.1 Sinocyclocheilus rhinocerous
TATATATCAGTGGCGTTCCGTCCATATAAGCTGCGAATGCTCCGCATACCCAGGCCATTTGAGAGAATAAGTTCACGGGATAATTCATATAAACATGATTATAAGTTGATCCCTTGTCATTTGAAATGTAACTTAAAGCTTAAAGAGTTAGGAATAAGTACGAAAAATGATTTATTTGCCAAACAGCAGTAATTTTCTTAAAATCTACCAGTTGCAGTTGCTTCCGGGCGAGCGGATTCTCCGCAGCTTTCTCGCCTCCGCTCTGTTGCTATGACTCGTCAGTATTATAGCGCGTTCTCAGCGTGTTTCTGCTCTGCGGCAGATTTAATGCGCGAGGTAAGCTGTTCGCGAAGCGCTTCATAGACAACGTATGTTGAAGATATACGTTATTGTAAACGTTATTGCCTACGCGGTAAATAAAAAAATTATTTATAAAAACGTGGGCTATATAAAACTTTAATAATAACAAACATCAAATTGTTCCCTTTGTTTTGAGTATACTTGTGTCACTTACAGTTAAAGTCCTTCTCTGATTGTATTATTGTTTGCAAGGTTGCAACGTTACTTTGCAATATTTTAAATATTTTTGGGTATTTTGCATGGTCTGTTACTGGAGTAGTGTCACCCAGGTGGGAGTTTTAACTCCTATTCACTGGGAATAAAAAAAATCATTTAGCCTAGCTGATGCAGAGAGACATATAGACTGGGGGAATCCCCCCCCCCATCTCCCCCCTCTCTGATTATGTATCATAACGTAACTACGTGTAAACGTTATTTGGCGGTTTTACTTGGAAAACCAGCTATATTTTTCTAGCATTAGAATAACAATGAATGAACCTGAAACGATAGAAGAAGGATTGGAGATAAATTAATTTACAAATAAGTTAGGAAATGTGTATACTTTTAAATCGACACCTGCCACAGTGTTTCTTATTTGTCATCTGTGATCCCTTTTGATTGTACTATCAAAACGGTGGGTGGTGGTGGGTCTTATCACTCAGCATACCTGGTTAAAAAAGTCACTGCTCGCCACTGATATATACACTGTAAAAGATGATGCACTATTAATTTAGTAAAATTACGTTCATCTTACTTATTTGTTTCTGCTCTGTTGACATTACTCAGTTTGATCGAGTTTTTATTACTTTCTGTTACTTAAAGCATTGCAATTAAGTTCAATGAACTTAATTTCTTTGTGTTCAATGAAAAAGTCGAACATGTGGCTCCTTTGTGCATGTGTTATAGACAGAGGTGCACATACGAATTTCAGCCTGGCTGAATGGACAAGAGCAGCTAATAATTCTGCAAAATTCTCCTTTTCATTTCCTCAAAGAAATTTTTTACAGGTTTTGATCAACATGACTGATTTTATTTTATATTTGTGTGTCTTGCTCAAGGGCAACATGGCAAATATTCAAGGTTCACTTATTTTTTATAGTGAACCACCTTTCGGATATCCAGTCTTGAGCAAAGTTTCCCTGTCGAGGAACAAAAACCCTGGTGTCCTGTACGACAGTCAGACATATTGTCCACATTTACAAAGACAGTTGCAGATTGTATGCAGCATGTATGCTTGATTTTAGCATTTGCAAATGCTCTTGTGTGTGTCCGTGTGTGTGTGTGTGTGTGTGTGTGTGTGGGGGAGAGAGCGAATGGTCATGGGCTGTCATAAGCAGAGGTCCTGCCGTGCCACCACCCACTGCTGTAACCTGAACTTCATATCATCTTGCGCAAAAAGGCTCTAGAGATGCAAACGCAGCATGTCGAAAAGTGATTACAGTTATTACTGAATGGCAGTGGGTGACATGCGTGCGGTTCGTTAAGTGTTCATTTCCTGCTATTAACAGACATGGACTTCCTGCTATTTGTCTCTTACTAACACTAATATGGCATGGCAGGGGCAGGAGTGGACGCACAGAGCAATCAACATTAGAGATGCCACAGTGAAGGATTAGTAATGCAGAAACAAATATGTTTTAAGCCTGGAAACATGAAATGGACAATATAAAGCCCCTGGTGGGAAGGTGGGGATAAACAAGAAATATTTATATAAGTTTGCAATGCACTTTCGGAAACAAAATGAGTTTTTTATTTGGGAAGCACCGATATTGAAATTTAGACCAATATAACTAAATTGTTCATTGTCATGTTATAGCGTATATTCAGTCCCCAGACAAATATTTTGAAATATTATAGCAATTTCAAATAACTGATATCTATTTCAATATATTTTAAAATGTAATTTATTCCTGTGATGTCAAAGCTGAATTTTTCTTCAGAAATCATTCTAATATGTTGATTTAATGCTCAATTATTATAAATTAGTATTGGTGCCCAAATATTAATAATGGTTATTATTATTTGTAATATTGAAAACGTTGTTTAATATTTTTGTGGAAACTCATTTTAGGAATTATTTGATGAACAGGAAGTTCAAAAGAACATTTATTTAAAATAGAAATCTTTTGTAACATTATAAATGTTTTTACTGTGACTTTTGATTAATTCAATTCAAAAACATTTTTTTATATTAATTAACCCAAATTTTTGAGTGGTAGTGCCTCACGGGTTATACAAAAATATTAAGCAGCACTGTTTTCAATATTAATAAGAAATATTTCTTGAGCAGGAAATCATCAAATTAGAATGGTTTCTGAAGGATCATTTGACACTGAAGACTGGAGTAATGATGCTGAAAATTCTGCTTTGATTTACAGGAATAAACTGCATTTTAAAATATATTCAAATAGAAAATAGTTATTTTAAATTTTAATAATATTTCACAATATTACTGTTCTCACTGCATTTTTGCTGCAAATCTTAATTTATTCCAACTGGTAGTGTATACAAGTATATATCTGTCTTATTCATCTTATATAAGGTTGTTAACTTTCAATATGGCTTCAGAAGTGGACATTCGGCCGAGACTGCCTTGCTCTCAGTTGTTGAAGCCCTAAGACTGGCAAGAGCGGCTTCCAAATCTTTTATACTTATCTTGCTGGATCTGTCCGCTGCTTTTGATACGGTGAACCACCAGATTCTCCTGTCAACCCTATTGAAAAATGGCATCTCAGGAACCGCACGCCAGTGTTTTGAGTCTTACCTCTCAGGTCCTTCAAGGTATCATGGAGAGGTGAGGTGTCCAAGTCGCAACATCTAGCTACTGGGGTGCCTCAGGGCTCAGTACTTGGACCACTTCTCTTCTCTATCTACATGGCATCACTAGGTTCTGTCATTCAGAAACATGGCTTTTCATTTCACTGCTATGCTGATGACCCTCAAGTCAACAAACCCATCACTTTATCAAAATTTCACCACCCAGCTAGGCTCATCAACCATAACTCCTTCAAAAACAGCTAGAAATCTTGGAGTTGTGATTAATGATAAGCTGAATTTTTCAGACCACATTGCTAAAACTGCCCAGTCCAGCACATTTGCTTTATACAACATTAGGAAGATCAGGACCTTTCTTTCAGAACATGCAACACAACTCCTTGTTCAAGCTCTTGTTCTATCCAGGCTGGACTATTGCAATGCTCTCTTGGCAGGTCTTCCAGCCACTTCTATCAAACCTCTACAATTAATCCACAAAATCCACTTTTCACAGACTTTTTCATTAACTGTTCCCTCCTGGTGGAATGACCTGCCCAACTCAATCCGAGCAGCTGAGTCTTTAGCCATCTTCAAAAAATTACTAAAAACACATCTGTTCCATCTTTATTTGACCCTCTAACTCTAGCACTTTCTATTCTATTTTAATTCTACTTTATCTATTTATCTTCTTTTTTTATTTAAAAAAAAACCCACTAGCTTTATATTTTTTATATTCTATCTACTTGTTTTTCTGTTTTTCTTTGTGTGTGTGTGTGTGTATATATATATATAGGCTTAGGCTTACCGAGACTCGTCATTTGCACATATTGTTGCTCTTTTGTTAGTTTTGATTGCTTCTATTGTCCTCATTTGTAAGTCGCTTTGGATAAAAGTGTCTGCTAAATGACTAAATGTAAATGTAATATTCACTCAATATTTGAACATTATTTTTTTATTTTTTTATTTTTTACATCCAATGTGCTGAGAAATCTCTTTATTATGGGCATCTTATGGCACAAGTACATACAAAACACATGGTGAAACTCACCTCGAGCCTCAAAGAAATGCATGCGGACATCACTTATGCAAACTCTCTCTTTGTCTTTTCCTCACTCTGACTGCTTTATTTAAGATTCTCTGCCTCTCCCAAGGGCTAACCTCACCCTCCAGCCCTAAGACAACTATATTTATCCCATTCTGTAGCCCACACACCCTCACATACATGCATACACTTTCTGGGTGGAAAAATGAATAGTGGATATTGTTGTTAAGAACACAAAACTGAGATACTTCAAGAAAATCAAAGCCAATTTATTATTAACACACAGTTCTCAAATGGATCCAGTAGAGAAGACACCATCTGGACTATGATAAGAAAATGAAATAACAGATTAAAGAGCGATAAAAATCACAGAGCAATGTGAAATATTGTTCTTTTGTTAAAAAAGTACATTAACACCTTTATGTTGATTGTCTCCATGTGCCCATGTCATCTGATCATAGTTCCAGTGCTTGGCAGAGGCTTGAGAGCTCGAATGTGGCCTCTGTACAAAATTCGCAAAAGCTTGTTTACACTATTGCTGATCCAACACCAGTGTTACTAAACCAGAGAGGTCGTGTCTACAAAAGAAAAACTGAACCGTCAAGTGGACATTTTATTTGTTTGTTTTTAATCAGTGGGAAAAAAAGAAACCATTGTTTATAATTTTATTACAACCACTTTGCAGCTTTAAATGATTCATGCAAGATGACAAGTATTTACAATGCACAGATCACTGTACAGTAATCTACAAAGCAGTGGACTTACACTTAAAAACATATGATTGGCATCTGTTTCGGGCAAAGTTACGTTTAAAAGTAATGCATTACAATATTGTGTTAATCCATAAAAAGTAACTAATTGTGTTACTTAGTTACTTTTTATGGAAAGTAATCTGTTACGTTGCGTTATTTGTTTTTTAATAACAAAAAATGCAAAAGTTCTATTTTTGGCAACTGTAAGGGCCCTTTCACACCAAAAATGAAATTAATAAGCCTCCGGCTGAAGAAAGTGTCTCTGCACCTTACTTCAAATTGATCTCAACAAAGGGACAGGTCAGTGAATAAATGGGAAAACAAAGTAACTTGTGTCACATATTTGAAAAAGCAACTCAGATATTTCATTGTAAATTTAAAAGTAATGCGTTACTTTATTAGTTACTTGAAAAAAAGTAATCTGATTATGTAACTCGCGTTACTTGTAATGCGTTACCCCCAACACTGGTTGTCATTGCATATTATTACATGGCTCTGGGAATACTTAATTCTGATTGGTCAGTCGCGACATTCCGAAGTGTGTCATCCCTCGATAGCAACCGGTAAAAGCTGATAACACAGGCTCATCCGGGTAACTGAAGTCAGGGCTATACTCTTGCTAAGAACAGTTTTTCTTTGTGGAAGCTTTGCGTTTGGTTAGCTAATAAAATATTAAAACTCAATTCAATATTATGTGTACAATTATTTAATTATGTCATCCTGGTATCGCGGACTCGCTCTCTCTTGTTTCATACAAACACAGCTGCTGCCATTTTGTGACAATTGTTTTGTACACTGTAATGAATTATAAGATTACTAACAAACTGGTAATATTTTAAAACAATATCTTTTATCGCCGTAATTATTTATGGAGAAATGTTGTGGAATAAGTGGTATGATTGGACCGTCTCGCTTAAATGTCCATCTAGTTTGAACTTGCCGCTTGCTCGCTACTGCTGTGTTCACGGAAGCTTTGCGTTCAAATTTTTTAACTCAAATCAATATTTTGTATCTAATTATTTACTTATGTGGCAAGTAGCCGTGTAATAAGCGGAATAATGTAGATCCAGCCGGTTGTTATCGCCAGTGTAAGTTACCTTTAAAAAGTAATTAATTACTAATTACATCATCAATATTGTATTTAAATTACTTTTCTAATTACTCTGTCTAAAAAGTAACTTAATTACTCAATAAGTAACTTAATTATTCTAATTGTTAATTACTTAATACAATCCCTATGAACCTTGATGCATAGAAATTAAACTCCTAATTCTTTCAGTTTTAGTTAAATATGGAATAGTTTAGCCTTTTAGCTATAAAACAACTGTAATACTTAAGCATTTTAATAAAAAATATAACAAATAGAATTACTCTGCAAAATATCCGAATAACAAAAAAGCTTAAGAAAAGTAAAGTTATAAGTAACTTTTATAAACGTGCCAGAAGAAAACATTACTGGTGCATCTTGAGATAAAACAATGGAACTGACATATTTTAAGGTATGTCAGTGCACGTTTCTTTCAGTTAAAACAGCTCAGAAATGTATTTTAGTCTAGGACTAGGCTTAGGCTTTGTCTGTGAAACCAGGGGTACATGTATCAAGATGTAAGCATTAAACTTTTCAAAGCAATTATTTCATGTGACATACTGTACATGTATACAACATTAGCAGTCACTAATACAAATTTTGTCCACTCCTAACAAAAATACATGATTTTGTACTGTCATCCATGCACATATGCTTTGTCTGTATTACCACACAGTTCATAAACAACATTCTGATATTTTATAAAGTAAATTCTTATTGCTTAGCACACTATAGAAACATCGACATCTGATAGTAGATCAGAAAACATTGATCTGAACATTCCTAGACTGTAACATTCATTTTACTGCAGTGTAAACATTCACATTACTTTATATCTATCGTATTATATCTCATATTTTTATTATATGATAGCAAAATATTTACATCCTTGTTTCGTATGACATTTAGCCTATATGCCTATATATAGTGTTTATATGAATGCATATCATATTTCAGCATACACGTTAACTAATACAGAAATTATCTCCTCCGCTGAATAAAGCCAGAAATGTTGTGGAATAAGTGGTATGATTGGACCGTCTCGCTTAAATGTCCATCTAGTTTGAACTTGCCGCTTGCTCGCTACTGCTGTGTTCACGGAAGCTTTGCGTTCAAATTTTTTAACTCAAATCAATATTTTGTATCTAATTATTTACTTATGTGGCAAGTAGCCGTGTAATAAGCGGAATAATGTAGATCCAGCCGGTTGTTATCGCCAGTGTAAGTTACCTTTAAAAAGTAATTAATTACTAATTACATCATCAATATTGTATTTAAATTACTTTTCTAATTACTCTGTCTAAAAAGTAACTTAATTACTCAATAAGTAACTTAATTATTCTAATTGTTAATTACTTAATACAATCCCTATGAACCTTGATGCATAGAAATTAAACTCCTAATTCTTTCAGTTTTAGTTAAATATGGAATAGTTTAGCCTTTTAGCTATAAAACAACTGTAATACTTAAGCATTTTAATAAAAAATATAACAAATAGAATTACTCTGCAAAATATCCGAATAACAAAAAAGCTTAAGAAAAGTAAAGTTATAAGTAACTTTTATAAACGTGCCAGAAGAAAACATTACTGGTGCATCTTGAGATAAAACAATGGAACTGACATATTTTAAGGTATGTCAGTGCACGTTTCTTTCAGTTAAAACAGCTCAGAAATGTATTTTAGTCTAGGACTAGGCTTAGGCTTTGTCTGTGAAACCAGGGGTACATGTATCAAGCTGTAAGCATTAAACTTTTCAAAGCAATTAGTATCATATTTCATTCACACTGACATACTGTACATGTATACAACATTAGCAGTCACTAATACAAATTTTGTCCACTCCTAACAAAAATACATGATTTTGTACTGTCATCCATGCACATATGCTTTGTCTGTATTACCACACAGTTCATAAACAACATTCTGATATTTTATAAAGTAAATTCTTATTGCTTAGCACACTATAGAAACATCGACATCTGATAGTAGATCAGAAAACATTGATCTGAACATTCCTAGACTGTAACATTCATTTTACTGCAGTGTAAACATTCACATTACTTTATATCTATCGTATTATATCTCATATTTTTATTATATGATAGCAAAATATTTACATCCTTGTTTCGTATGACATTTAGCCTATATGCCTATATATAGTGTTTATATGAATGCATATCATATTTCAGCATACACGTTAACTAATACAGAAATTATCTCCTCCGCTGAATAAAGCCATGTCAGATCGCACAGTTCTTCTGAGGTAAATCCCGGCTTATTCCTCAAGTCTTCTTCTAAAAACAATGTAAAGTAGTTAATTCTTGATTTTTTATTTTTTTTAGCCTATCTATTTTGTGTATCTAGGTGATGAGGGCGTTTGCGCACAGGTTTGGCTGCAGATAATGAGCTCTGAGACGGAAAAGACTGTACCTCACTTTAGTTTCATATGGATTACATAATCCGAGAATATTCATTTTCAATGTGAATTGGTTCATTTAAAAGTATTCTATAAACATAATTCTCATGTCTGTGTGTGAAGTATTCGCAGAGTTTTGGTTCATTTTAGTGACGCGTTTCAGAAAGAAGTTCACAGAGACCAAAACAGCAAAAAGCGCTCCCTGTTTGTTTTGTTTATTCTACAAAAGCACAATGTTTTGTTGTTATTGTCAGAGTACACAAATAAAAGTAGACCGTTTGCAGATTTAATTGATTTTAGTTTTGTCTGTATCTGGGTATTTTAGGTCCTTTTCTCTCTTATCAGGAGAAAGTGAACGCGCAGAGGGTTAAAGACACTGCATTCAGTTTTAACTTTAGTCTATAAATTTAGATTTCAAATTCAGTATTGACTTTAGAACAGTAACGCAAATATTTTATAAGTAACTGTAACTAAATTACCTAAAAATAAACAGTAATCCCTTACTTTACCTTTTTAGTGGATAAGTAATTTAATTACAGTAACGCGTTACACCCAACACTGGTTTTTGCAGAATAAATATTTCAGGGTGATACAAGATTATCACCCTGTTCGGGGTTATTCTGTGATAACCAGCTGGATGTACATTATCCCATACTTAACAAAAATATCAAGCCAAGTGGCATCTAAGGCTACATTCACATAGCAGGAAAATGTGGACCAAATCCGTGTTTTTTTTTAAAATTTTTTGTTCATATGTGACTATCTGTTTCTGTTTTGGGACACTTTCATATGTGGTCCTAAATACGAATGTTTAATGTATGTTTCTGTCGATGGATACATATTCTCGCTTCCCAATACATAACAACAACAATGATGAAAAAAAAAAAAAAAAAAAAAAAGTGGCTTAAATTTGCATAGACAAAAATTAGCCCATTTTCTTTCTGGTAATTACATTTTTTTCTTTTAACCACAATTTAAGTGCATTTTCCCCTCAAATCCACATTACTGTAAAGCAAGGCTTCCCAAACTGAGAATTTAATTAAATTAATTAAATTATAAAAATGTAAAATAAAAATAAAAATTTGTGCATAATTGAAAATAAAAACAAACAATGCAAAACACATACTAAAAAAGATTCAATATTTGATTTGCTTTTTTTGTGTGTGTGTAACGAGAGCATTATATCAACATGCCGTCATCACCCGGGTGTTGATAGCGCACGCACGCACGCACGCATATGAGAGGCGCGTTTCCCAAAAGCAACTATGGTCGCAATTTCCGTCGTTGCCAATAGATTTCAATGGAACTAACTACCATAGTTAGCTAACGATGCTTTTGGGGAACGCACCCCTGAACAACACACGTTTAAACTAAACTAATTTAAGCCTTACCAGTTTAAATATTAAAGAGCCAGAAGACGCGAATGAGAGCTCGCGCGCGCCGTAAGAAGATTTGTGTGCGTGCTCATCTGAAGCGCCAAACCAGTGCCTCAGAACGCGCGCAAATATTGAGTTTGTTTTCAAGTCGTGCTTGAAAGGACAAATTCACACAAAAATTATGTCAAAATGCCTGTCTTGGTGAGTATCCTAGCAGACATAGTCGGTTGAACGTACAGTATCAGTGTACTGGATCGGCGCATTGTCTTAAAG
>NW_015626866.1:59141-59319 GCF_001515625.1 Sinocyclocheilus rhinocerous
GCCCCCATTTTTCATGAGCTGAACTCAAAGATCTAAGACTTTTTCTACTTTTTCTATAGGCCTATTTCTCTCAAATATTGTTCACAAATCTGTCTAAATCTGTGTTAGTCAGCACTTTCAGCACTTCGAGATAATCCATCCACCTCACAGGTGTGGCATATCAAGATGCTGATTAGAA
>NW_015626866.1:60274-65955 GCF_001515625.1 Sinocyclocheilus rhinocerous
TTAAACTAAACTCATTTAAGCCTTGCCAGTTTAAATATTAAAGAGCCAGAAGACGCGAATGAGAACTTACAAAACGCCTGTCTTGGTGAGTTTCCTAGCAGACAGTCGGTTGAACGTACACTATCAGTGTACTGGATCCGTGCATTGTCTTAAAGTGACAGCACATTTTTAATGTTAATCAAACAACAAAAGACAAGGAAATCACTCACTGTTCTTGACTGAATAGCTTTTGTAACTTTAATAAGGACTAATCTTTAATTTATACAGTCAAATATGCAATGTTATTGTACATTTGATTACTTTATTCAATTTCTGTACCTAAAAACTGTTAGACCTAAAAAACCTGATAAGCACTGTTTATTGTATTTGTCTCTTTGCTCGGTTGTATTTATTTGTTCTGTTGCTTGTAATTAGATTATTTGTTCTTATTTTCTTTATTTTTATTTGACAAAATAGTCCTTTTTTTCTCTAAACATAGCACATACCGAACCGTACCAAAACCGTGATACAAACCGAACCGTGAGTAACTTGAACCGTTCTACCCCTAAGCTCTATATAAGCTAAACTTAAGAGATCGTACTGTAAATACACTGAACAAAATTATAAACGCAACACTTTTGTTTTTGCCCCCATTCTTCATGAACTGAACTCAAAGATCTAAGACTTTTTCTATGTACACAAAAGGCCTATTTCTCTCAAATATTGTTCACAAATCTGTCTAAATCTGTGTTAGTGAGCACTTCTCCTTTGCCGAGATAATCCATCCACCTCACAGGTGTGGCATATCAAGATGCTGATTAGACAGCATGATTATTGCACAGGTCTGCCTTAGGCTGGCCACAATAAAAGACCACTCTAAAATGTGCAGTTTTATCACACAGCACAATGCCACAGATGTCGCAAGTTATGAGGGAGCGTGCAATTGACGAGCTGACTGCAGGAATGTCCACCAGAGCTGTTGCCCGTAAATTGAATGTTCATTCCTCTACCATCAGCCGACTCCAAAGGCGTTTCAGACTAATGCTTGCAGTGTGAGCATAGCTTAAGAAAAAGCACACTTTTCAAATAAAAAAAAATTGTATGTTTAAAATTTTAAAGTTATTATCTCACTTTTTTTTGTGTGAAATGTTAGCAGATGATATTAATTTGATGAGAACTGACTTATGGAAGGAAGGAAGGAAGGAAGGAAGGAAGAAATGATCACCAAAACACCAGCTGATCAGAAGTCATTGCAGAATGGCTCAGAAAACTAAAGCTACTTTTGAGAAAAGTTTGTATAGCAACATGACTGACTGTGTGCATAACAATTTGTCACAAATGACTTTCTTGCAGTAATTCATGTTCATTAAAATAAAATAAAATAAAATAAAATAAAAAATCTGTATTTTCTTGGCAATAGATATTCAGTGTATGCCATCTTAAATCTTGCCTATTTCTGCACCTACTTCACTTCATTTACAGTCACCCTAACAATGTAAATTATAACTACTAAACATCATTATTAATATTTGCAATATGCAGGGATAGCTTATCAAGTTTATCTTTTTATAACTTTTAATAAGTCACGCTTAATCTTGCTTCAATTAAGTATGATCTAGTAGAGCATTAATTAGATTTTGTTCGGGCTGAAATTTAAAATGTACTGTATGGGGAATTTCACCAGGCTTGGTGTTTAGTATCCCAAAACCTTAATTTTAGGCTCTGAAAACATTTAATGACCAGATTTTACAGTTCAAAGGTTACTGCACAATTACAAGATTTACAGAATTAATTCTGACTGGAAGAGATTTACTGGAAGTACAAGGAAAATGCAAACGGAAAGCACGAGACAGTCTCAATGAACTGATATGAGTTCTCTAATACTGAAACTCTTCAAGAAACAGACATAGCGGTTTTGAAATAAAATGATAGAGCCCTGACGGGGGAAACTGAATGTAAAATGCAGCAAATTAGTTTAAAATGTTGGTCACATCTATATTTGAAGCAAAAACTAAAATTAAATTGTCATCAATTAACTCAATCTCAGAAAAACTGGCCACATTATTGAGCCAAAAAATTATAAATAAATAAAAATTAAAATAAATTAACTTAAACTGAATTTAAAATTAAAAATATAAAATAAAATCCTATAATAGTTCATAAATAATACTAAAATTTGGCTTTGGACATTTCTTAATGCCAATTGGGGAAGTCGTGGCCTAATGGTTAGAGATTCGGACTCGTAACCCAAAGGTTGCGGGTTCGAGTCTCGTACCGGCAGGGATTGTAGGTGGGGGGAGTGAATGTACAGCGCTCTCTTCCACCTTCAATACCACGACTGAGGTGCCCTTGAGCAAGGCATCGAATCCCCAACTGCTCCCCGGGCGCCGCAGCATAAATGGCTGCCCACTGCTCCGGGTGTGTGTTCACGGTGTGTGTGTGTTCACTGCTGTGTGTGTGCACTTTGGATGGGATAAATGCAGAGCACTAATTCCGAGTATGGGTCACCATACTTGGCCACATGTCACGTCACTTTCTTTTCACTTTCATTCCCCACATGTATAAAATATATATTACATTGGAATACATGATAATAAAACCAATTTTCTAAGATCTTATGATCAAAGCAAATGTACAAGTAGCTTTGATTTGCTTGAGATTAAAACTGTATGAATAGCATGTCACAATAAATCTGGCATTATAAAGTGTGTAACAAAAAAGCAAATGGCACAGATGGACTGTTTTTTCTGCTAGATGGAGACACGGCTGGTTGGGTAAGCTGAGTGATCGGCACAGGCAGATAATATATGTAAGAGAACAGAGACTACTCAATAATCATGCTAATCCTGAACACTGCCAAACATTCAGCACACTCACACTGCCAAGAATCTGAAGAGAAAGACTCACATACACACACACACACAATCATAGACACAAATCACGCATACGCTTACACCCAAACACACATGGAAACACACACACTCCGACTGACATACGAGCACAAACCATCAGAAACACTCGCTCACACACAGCACTGCTAAAAAGATGCATTCAAAAGGCTGCCCATTTCTCTGCCACTCTCCCAAAGTTGTACATTACAAAGAACACTGCGATTTCAAAGCGCAAAACGCCTGAAGACAATTAAGCGAGGTCTCTAAAAGGCATCTGATACGCAGCTCCCTTTGAGAGAATATTCTAAATATAAACACATATTGGAAATGGGATTTTAGTTTGACTTCAGGCAGCTATATGTGGTTTCCAAGGCAACACTTTTTTGTTTGTGCTAATGGATGGGATACAGTAAGATGTGGATTTACATTGTAAGTGCAGAACTTCTAGACAGATAATTAATAGTGAGATGCGATTCAGTTCAGTGTAACCCACCTTTCCAATCTGGTCAGCTCTCAGTGTTTTGGCTCAGAGGCTGAAACATATTTCTGCAGCTGAAATACATGCAAAAGTACAACGAGTTCATATGTGTCGTGTGCGTTTCTGTTTCTATGCTAAAGAAAATGATTAAGCGTTTCAATCTCACTTCTTAGTTTTCCGTAAGATCTGTAATTATACTACAGATTCACTAATTGCTGTCACTTTGCATTACGATGTAAATTAAATTAATGCTACAGTCATCTCAAAGCAGTGAGCAGTCCTCATTAATTTACATTTATTCATAAGCAGTTAGATTAACAGCTCTCTCATCTTCATCAAGATGTACAGAACATGTAGCTGGAAAATTCACTAGATTACCAAGAAAAACAAAAGGAGTCATCCTCTGGATGGAAATATTGCTGCTGTGGCCTATTGTTTTGGGCATCTGGCTAGTGTTGTTATTGTTAATATGAAATAATTGAAATAAGACTATAAATAAATAAAATGTTAAATATTTAATAATAATAATAATAATACACTGTAAAAATAATAGTGTTTTATTGTTAATATAAACAAAAACTTATAAAAATATAATGTAATAAAAATATAAATATTAGATAAAAAAAACTTAAAAATGGGAAATGTTGTGGACACAATGTCACTTAAATAAAAGTTTATGTGTTATGAAGTACTAAAAGTACAAAAAAGGGAATGTAGTAAAAAAAAATGTAGTAAACAGAAATATCCCCTCCCCCAAAAAAAATAATAAAAATGACAAATGCATATAAAATTACTAAAATTTTTACTAAAATTTAAAACTGAAAATACAAAAATTAAGCTAATTCAAAATATGAATAAGAAACTATAATAGTTTACAAATAATATTAATATAACACTATATTTGGCATGGGATATTTCCTGAGACCATTCCCCCCAATTTTCCATTAACACTACTCTTTTTCTCTTTCTTAAAATAAATAAATAAATAAATACATTAGTGAATTAAAAATAAATAAATACATAAATAATAAAATAAAAATCCTGAGGTCCAATTAGTTTTTTTTTTTTGCACCCAAATCATTCATAATTTAGTTTTCTATGACCACTTTCCACCCTATCTCTAATCCTAAGACTTGACATAGTTTAACGCTGCCCCATCATTTTATAATAATATCTTCCAAAAGCCTGCATTACAAACTCAAAAAACAAAGGTGCCACCCAAATTGTTAATATCATTTTGAAATGACCAGGGACATTGTTAAAACTAAACGTCATCCACGCTGGGATCCTTCAGAAGGATCTGCAGAGCGGCAGGTGCTACACACATCCAGAACAGCACAAGGTTTGACAGGCTTTCCCACATGTTATCTTTAGCTCCTCTGGAGTTCAGGAATAATACTGATCCTACGTCCTTCTTGTTACCTCACATGATTCGTTAATCAGTTTCAAGACGCCAGTCATGGGTTTATGAATTTGGGTTTCTTCTCTCAGAAGAAGTTTTCCAAATTTAAAGCAATCTTTATAGACTGGGAAGAAGTTTTGATTTCTGAAAGTTACAGTTTCCGTTCATCGTACAATGAACTCATTTATTTTAAAAAATCAAGTAAAATTAGACACTTAAATAATAAAAACACTTTACACAACCTTCAACCAAAAGATTATGTTCATTGTATACACCTAGCAATACTAGGGCTAATACACTGCATTTTCATATGGGAAGGAAGCGAGCTCATTGAAATGGTTTGAAACTGAAGTACCAAATTGCCGGGCTGTCCTCAGAAACACAGAAAGTCTCTCGAACGGATTCTGACACCTCTCCTGTTAGCCCATCAGCGCTGCTAACGCTAACACGAGCATTCACAGGCACTGCATGTATCACCACAGAACACATCCCTTCCATGAATTTCTTCCCTATCAGGATTAATTATGGCTACTAATGTTGGCTGCGTGTGAGAATGACTGTCATAAAAGGGAAATTTTACTGCCGCTCAATAGTCATGTCCTCTTTGCACTCCTCTGTGTGGGGTGATGCAATTGACGCCATTCGTGGACACCCACCAAAATGGCTCTCCCACTGGCAAGGGCCGAGCCTGAGATTTCTGATTTGGTTTGCCAGTGCAACATGACAGATGAAAATGGTCTGGCTAAGGAAGCCTTAGCTTGAAAGCCTTAAGTTGACCCGAGACTTTCATCGTTCTCATCTGCCAAAAGAGATAATGCTAGTCTGAAACAAACTTATGTTAATATTTGTGTTAATAGACGTTCATGTGTTCGCCAACAAAGACAGGCACAATTATTATTGCCACAACAAAAAAAAAAATGGAGCCAAATAT
>NW_015626866.1:67269-74059 GCF_001515625.1 Sinocyclocheilus rhinocerous
CCTCCCATTTTTTGTGACCGCGCGGACAAGTACGCGCGGTCAGTAGGCTACTGCGCGAAGAAGCCCGTTGCTACTCGAACCTGTACAATCCGTCGATAAAACAATATAAAGACAGCCAGATGTGCAATAACTCTGGGCAATTCTTTGTTCACATGTTTGTTTATTGTTCAAGCCGATCTACTACGCATGTATGGAACACGTCCGCGGAGCGGACAGTTTCGGTAGTATAATTGCAAGTAGTCCGCGTCCGCGATGTCCGCGTCCAGATTGTACGCGCGGAAAGTATAACACAGGCTTAAGACTCAACAGTTTGTGCTTCCCCATCATTTAATCCCCATCTTCAAAAAGCCTGCATTACAATCTCAAACAACAAAGGTGCATCCCAAATTGTTAATATCATTTTGAAATGAGCAGAGACATTGTTAAAACTAAACTTCATCCACGCTGGGATCCTTCAGAAGGATCTGCAGAGCGGCAGGTGCTACACACATCCAGAACAGCACAAGGTTTGACAGACAATCCCTCTGGAGTTTAGGAATAACACTGATCCCACACCCTCCTTGTTACCTCACACGATCGGTTCCAGGACAGCAATCACGAGTTTACGAATTTGGGTTTTTGCTGGATCCATTTTCCAAATTTAAATAAACCTTCAGACTTGGACGAAGTTTTGATTTTCTGAAAGTTACAGCCTCAGTTCTTAGTTCGATGAACTCATTTATCTCTAAAGAGTAAGTAAAAAATCATACACCTAAATAGTAAAGACACTTCACACAACCTTCACCCAAAACATCATGATCATTTTATACACCTAACAACACTATAAGAGGGCTAATACACTGCATTTTCATGAGCTCATTGAAACGGTTTGAATCTTAAGTACCAGATTGCCGGGCTGTCCTCAGAAACACAGAAAGCTTCTCAAACGGATTCTGACACCTCTCCTGTTAGCCCATCAGCGCTGCTAACGCTAACACAAGCGTTCACAGGCACTGCATGTATCACCACAGAACACATTCCTTCCATGAATTTCTTCCCTATCAGGATTAATTATGGCTACTAATGTTGGCTGCGTGTGAGAATGACTGTCATAAAAGGGAAATTTTACTGCCGCTCAATAGTCATGTCCTCTTTGCACTCCTCTGTGTGGGATGATGACATTGACGCCATTCGTGGACACCCACCAAAATGGCTCTCCCACTGGCAAGGGCCGAGCCTGAGATTTCTGATTTGGTTTGCCAGTGCAACATGACAGATGAAAATGGTCTGGCTAAGGAAGCCTTAGCTTGAAAGCCTTAAGTTGACCCGAGACTTTCATCGTTCTCATCTGCCAAAAGAGATAATGCTAGTCTGAAACAAACTTATGTTCATATTTGTGTTAATAGACGTTCATGTGTTTGCCAACAAAGATGGGCACAATTATTATTGCCACAACAAAAACACAAGCAGTGAGGCTTTTTCTTCATTTGATTTTTTTTTAATTAAAAAATTGAATTTTTTATTCTCTCAATATACTGGGGCAGTACCTTTTCAAAAGGTATACTTTTGTACATAAAGGGTCCATATTGGTAAACAAAAGTGTACCGTTTGAAAAGGTACTGCCCCGGTGACAGCTTTTATACCTCATTTTCTGAGAGTGTAGAAGATATAGAAGGTGTTTACAACAAAATGGGCCTTTTACATATACATTACACCCACAATCTTACAGTCGCCTTTCAGCCACAAGGTGCTAGTACGGCAGCATCCGAGGGTCTGAACACATGCAGGGTTACAAGCTTCCAAGGCTCTCTTTGACGTATCTGCAGCAGATGAGGGCCGTCTGTGTGCCGCTCTTACCAGCCCACCAGTCTGACAAACGGCACCTCGCTGATCCGCGAGAGCTAGCGTCAGGGAGCCCTCGCGACTCGCTAAGACTCGGCCCTACTCAAGACGTCAGAAACACCATCACCATCGCCATCATTCACAGCCAACTCAGCCCAGACTCAAACAGAACAGATGGAGGTTCACAGAACATAGAACGCATACATTTACCCGCCTGGGAAGCATGCTGTACCCAAATGCACTTCGCACAGAAGACAGAAAAATCTCAAATTAGAGCTCATTAACGTCTCAATTGCTTTTTCTAGATAGAGGTGGATTTAAACGGAGATACAACGGTGATACAACTGCCTTGTTGTTGTAATAAAGAAAAATAAACTTTTATAAATTTATATAATAATACAATTTAAGAAAAAAATATTTTGGCATAATGTTTTATTATTTCATAGGAAAAAAATTATAAAATTACTTTACCGCTTATTTTTATTGATTATTATTATAAAAAAATAAATAAAAACATGTTGCAAACCTCCATGATGGTGTCAATGTCAATAATTCTATTAAAATGTCAGATAAACTGAATTTATCATAAGGCAAGGTTAGTTGTGGTTGTAAAATGTCATTGGTGTAGTTCCTCAGTTTATAAATTAATAATTAATAATGCACTATAAAAAAAAAAAAAAAAACATGTTGCAAACCTCCATGATGGTGTCAATGTCAATAATTCTATTAAAATGTCAGATAAACTGAATTTATCATAAGGCAAGGTTAGTTGTGGTTGTAAAATGTCATTGGTGTAGTTCCTCAGTTTATAAATTAATAATTAATAATGCACTTTTTACTTTGAAAAAATATTTAATTTAGTTTTTTTTTTTTTAAATAACAATTAAGATGTATTGAAGGTGTAAGGAAAATATCTTATTTGAAGCTTTAATGTAACATCAAAGTCTTTAAATTGAAATTGCAAAACAATATGACACATGAATATAAAGTACAAAAAACCTGGAAAATGTGTTTTAAAATAGATTTTTAAAACTCTTATATGTCATTAACCCCTAGTGAGCCATGAAAGAGCAACTTTTGAGCAAATCAAATCACATTTTGTGATTATTCACGTTGTATTACATTACGCTGAAAAAATAAAACTCCAAGAAATATTAATAGACAGCAGGCATAGTATATTTTATCCTACTGAAATGAACTTACTTTAATTAACCTCAAGATTTGTGGGTTTATTTTGTGCAGATCCAAAAAAAGAAGGAATATTGGAAGCAAAGGAGAGAAGGAACTAAAAATCATAATAATTAAGTGGGAGGAGCAGGGGGAAAAGGTTTGTAAGGCATGGAGAAAGAGAGAAAGGAAGGATTGAAGAAGAGAGAATGGGAAAGTAGTAGGTAAGAGGATATAAATATCGTAATGTGGCCTGGCGGTAATGATGTCACAATAGTGAGTGTTATCAGCACTTGTGCAGGTTCTCTGGTCGCAGGGTTTGTCCTTTTCACCGCTGTAAAGACACCCGCTCTGCCCTCAGCGCTGATAAAATGACACAAATAATGCTGACACATGTGACCACACCCATGGTTACAAGGCTGCGGGACAGTTATCTCCTCCTCCTAGACCATTCTCTTATCTTTTGGGTAGCTCTCTCCTCTTATCCCGCAGATATTTGAGTAGAAGGGATCTAATTTGGATCATTAGTTTATGACCAGTTTGTTGATGTTAACATAACTACAATAAACAACGTATTCACCAAGTAATGATATTTACTAACCTAACTGTTGGCAGTTTAGAGTTTTAGCATTTTGTGCTTTAATGTAGAACTGAACTGATTCGTAATCGTAGTGTGCGTACGTTGACTATTTTACAATGGCTTCAATGAGATTCATTCAATCAGATTTAAAGTCCAAACCCCAAAAGAAGATCACTTGCACAGGCTAGCAAGGAAAAAAATTAATTAAAAAAGTAAATAACAATGGTAACGCTTTACAATGAGGTTCATTAGTTAACATTAGTTAACTACTTTAGTTAACATGAACTAAGTATGAACAATTCTTCTACAGCATTTATTGATCTTAGCTAACGTTAATTTCAACATTTATTAATGCATTATTAAAATCAAAAGTTGTATTTGTTAACATTAGTTAATGCACTGTGAATTAGCATGAACTAACAATGAATAACTGTATTTTCATTAACTAACATTAACAAAGATTAATAAATACTGTAATAAATGTTTTGTTCATTGTTTGTTCATGTTAGTTAAAGGGTTAGTTCACCCAAAAATGAAAATTCTGTCATTAATTGCTCGCCCTCGTGTTGTTCCCAGAAAAGTACCAAGATGATCGACAAAGTAGTCTGTGTGACATCAGTGGTTCAACTGTAAAGTTACGAAGCTACGAGAATACTTTTTTGTGCAAAGAAAACAAAAATAACGACTTTATTCCACATTTTCGTCTCTACAGTGTCACTTTGGACGCGCGTTCGTGGCGCCTTTGTGGCGCCGCCACACACTCGCGTCATGATACTGTCATGAACGAGCGTCCACAGAATGCAGATGTTTTGCGGGGAAATGCAAATGTTTTGTGAGAAAACACAGTTTCCTTGGGGAATGCAATACTTTTGCGAAAGAATGCAAATGCTTTGCAAGAAAAGGCAAAGTTTCTCAGGGGAACGCAAATGTTTTGCGAGAGAACGTAAATGTTCTCGTTCTCATATTGTTTCCATCACAAAAGTTTTACGAGCAAATGCAAAGTTTCTCTGGGGAATGCAAAAGAATGCATCGAAATATAATTTTTGCTCCCATCTCATAAAATGTCACAATGTTAAATCCAAGAATCGAAGAGATGTGCATATTATTTTCAAAATGGCATACATGTCAAATACTTGTATTTGTTAAATTTTCCCTCTGAACAATTATTAGGCTTTAGCCTAGAGGGAGTCTGGAGTGAAACATTACTGCTCCATGAGATCCGAAAGACTTCTGAATCTTGATATTGAACTGACTGGCTCAAAACTGTGCTTGGCCAGCCAGTTGAAGGTCCCACTGTGGCGCATTAGATTAACATCTTAATGTAACATTTCTGGATTTATCACACTGATCTGGAGAATGGCTAGTATTTAAACACGCTGCTGGTTGATGTTTGTTTTGTTTTATGCTGTATGTCTGAACACAATATCCTGTATGTATACACCCATCCATCATGGCCCAACAGCTCAGAGCCACAATCCCATTTTGGACCACCTGAGTGAAATAAACATGACATACGTGACGCTTTTTGCGCCACAGCCAGATAACGGATTAAGTGGGATTTACATAGACAAAAAAGGGCCATTACTTTACAGGTCTTTGAGAGGACACACCTATTGATTGGCAACGCGAACCAGACATATACGACTCCAAACAGCCACGTTTTCTGCATTTAGTTTTTATTTGTTGGTTGGGTCTCATGTTGAGATTCTCATAATGCAGCCAGTAAGCCTCTCCATCAACAGAGCGACCGCTTTCCCTCATCTCATGTTTCTCGGCTCCCTCTCATCCTTCTCGAAAGGTCTCAACAGATGCCTGAGGTCCATAAACTCTCTGCATTCTCAGAAGCATCTGGGATCTGCTTCTCTGTCAAGGCAAGTTACGGGACAATAACCTCAGCCACATTTCTCAGGGTAAAAATGTGTTTTTAAAAGCAGAGTTTGAATACATTCGGCACAAAACAGCAGAGAGCCAGGAATCAGCCTAGCGGCAAACACAAGCGCTCGGCTCCTCACACTGTGAAAGGGTTACATCCGCATCTTGCGCTGAAAGAAAACACTCAACAAACACACGGAGAAGAACAAATCCTGTTGAGCCAAGCTGAGCTGAGATACCCTACATACTAGCAGCCCTTCCAGGCACAATTAGGATTTTACGGAAGGGAGAAATCCACATTCCTGCACACACAGAACACCATCCAGTTATTCTCACTTTCCTTCTCCAGTGCTCGGGAATCTTTCCTGTCCCTCCTTCTTTCTTACTTGGGAATTTGCGCGAAACAGAGAAAGTCTTGGAAATCAAATTAAGAGCTCCTTTTTGGCAGGGAAAGGGTGTCTGAGTTGTTATCGAGAAAAGCGTATGAGAACGTTCAGTCGCAATCGATTTCTTCACATTATAGTTGTGTGAAAAAGAAGCATCCGTTTTAGGTGATCAAGTTTTACTGTACCATTTCGAACAATACAGACCCAGTTTGCAGACTTGCGCTGAAAGCGACGAAAACAAACACAAGACTGTAGTAGGCCTAGTTCTAGCACTTTGTTCTTGGTTTAGGGGCTTTCTTTAACACTTTTAACACTTTTTAGGTAAGCAGAATGCAAAATGAATGCTGTTTGATAATAAAATCAAGCATACGAATTTAGCTAAAGCCTTCAAGCATAAGGCTTCATCTTTATTCTGTAGCTGTTAATTACTTAAATACTTATACCCTACCTAAGTTTAGAATAATCAATAATATTGTGAAATATTATTACAATTCAACATAACTGTTTTCTATTTGAATATTTTTTTAAATGTAAATTATTCCTGTGATGCAAAACTGAATTTTTAGCAGCCATTACTCCAGTACAGTTACAAGTACAGTTACCTTGGCCACATACAGTTTGTGGGGAACAATTAAATTAACAAATAATATCCTAACCTAGCATGCTGAACCAAAAGCAGTAGCTTGCCACGATAGACGGTGCTGACGGTGATACCGGTGTTAAGCCGCAAGGCGAGGAAAAGAGGGAACGCCCCCACCCCAGCCCCCATGGTGATACTGGTATTACCAGTGTTGTCACACGTCGATTAACCAGTGGGAAAATTTCCTCACCGTCACAACCCTATACAGCAGATGTCCAGAAGCCATTTTCATCTTTAGAAATTTTGATATTATCATACACTCTAAAAAATGCTGGGTTGTTTCAACCCAACTTTGGGTCAAATATGGACTAACCCAACTTTTGG
>NW_015626866.1:74150-144003 GCF_001515625.1 Sinocyclocheilus rhinocerous
GTTGGGTTAGTCCATATTTGACCCAAAGTTGGGTTGAAACAACCCAGCATTTTTTAGAGGTTACTGAATTATAAAATCCATTGATAATACTGAAAATGATGACACTTCCTGGAAAATGATGTCATTATGGAACTGTCTTTTTTAGACTAGAAAAGCCTAACAGGATAAAAAGTAATGTTGAGATCGGCGCCAATAGCCTCGTGGGCAGCATGCCGACATCTAGGGCCACTGCACTTCGGGTGTCCCCGAGTTCGAGTCCTGGCTTGCGGACCTTTCACAATAACATTTTGCTTCCTGTCTAGCTACTGTCCTGTCATAATAAAGGCAAATAACACTTTAAAAAAAATTATTTAAATTGAGGACACAGGAAAAAGCAATAAATAGATTATTAATTAAAGTAATACTGCTAAGAAAACTTTTTGTATGAATCATTAGAGAAAGTGGGAAAAAATTAAGAAACACCTGCAATATTCCTAATAAACTGTCAGTTTCTCAAGTCAGAATTTGCAGAAAACCCAGGGACACAACTATAATGACAACAGCCAATAAAACCAAAATGCTGAAATAATTTAAAATATAGCCGTTTACTTAATTGTCATAGGGTGTGGTAAAAGAAAATCAAGTAATATGATTTCCAACTTTAACAATTGTGGACTTTTTTTTTGTTGTCTAGTATAAAGTAATATTATATGATAGGGACATCAAAATATAGGGCATAGGAATGACTAAAAATGGATTGCAAATGGCATTTTATATTGTCTTAAATTATCCCATTACTCTTTTTCACAGTGACTAAATGCATATTATAGAGCCGTTATATATATGGCATTTTTTCACTATTATTTAATAACATTGGCTTTGATAAAAGAATAGTGCTGACTCTGAGCGTCAGACATGGCTACTGTACATGTGTCTGCTGCCCTTAAAACACACAATGTACCAGATCATTAAAGAAAACGGATCTCGTTTAACTCACTGATTCATGAAACTGCAGAGAGAGCGAGAGAGACTGTGAGTGTCAGGAATCCTTTATTAAGTTCCAAGACGCAGTCATTAAGATTACAGTTGAACAGTGATTCACAAACATCATGTACTGTATTTTCTAAATGTGCGAATCTATGGAGAATTATGGTTATTCAGCAACCAAGCCAATCCCTCCAAACACACACACACACACACACACAGTCAAAGTGCAACAATCTCAGCATATTAAAGTAGTCGGTTAGGCGACAGTTGCTAAGTTGAAGCAACAGTTTGAGCGAAGCAGACACTGGAACGCTTACTGAGATTGACTCTGGCCTTTTAGCTGTCAGCACAAAAGGGCTGAGCCCTCACAAACATATTATTACTGTCACTAAATATTCCCTCAATGAAAAGAAAAGTTTAACACCATCTCTACCAAGTGCAATGACACTGGATCTAACAGCTTAACCATGACCTGCAGTTAAACCCCATGTGTTTGTCAAAATATGATCAGAGTCTAAATACTGTATATGAACATCATGCTAGAAAAATGCTTAAAGTGGCACAGGTAGGTGGCAGGGATTTTAATGGAAAACTAATATACTGTAAATGGACAATTCCATTTCTGACTTCTGATGGGTCAATAAAGCATTCCAAGTGCTAACACATAATACACCATTTTTTAAAATATTTTTATTGTTTAGCATGTATTTTATAGAAGTGAAGCTGTGCTCTATTGTGAATATAATCACAGCTAAAATCCAGTGTTAATGTATATATTTTTTTATCATGCATGATAAATATGAACGAAAGCGTTCAAAAGCAAAAAAAATAAAAATAAAACAAATGGTGCAACAGTTGGCGAACGCATTAGAAGACAATACATTAAAAAAGAGTTACCCAGCCGGATAAGGCAAATGCACATGGAAGTAAGTTGACTTATGCCCACTTGTGTTCTTTTCATAGACAAAATGTCCACATGGTGTTCCAAGTCCTTGTGTATTGTGGGGGAGAGAAGCAGTGAAAAACCTCAGTCACTTCAGGGTAATGCAAATGACTTTAATATGTTAAGAAGATTAAAGTGGATAAATCTCTAGATAAATTTTTTTGAAAAGCCACATAAACCTCTAGTGTTTTTATTTTGCAAGGGGAGGGTTGGATATACGTGAGTCAGTTTGGGATGATCAACACAAAAACCTTTCCGAAACGCGATGCCATTGGCTGAGGAAAATTGGGCTTATTCGAGATTTTGCATTTTAAGCTTCTTGGATGTAAGACCGTCCCACATCTTTCCTATTATTTCTAAACACCAACCCTTAGAACAACAAAAAGCTACCGGCAGACATAGGTCACAATCTGCTATCTACACGCTCTCTCTCGAATTAGGCTTGGTTGTCTTCTTCAGCTTTTGTCAAAGAGGTCTTAAAGATGGTGAGCTCTGAACTACTTTTGCAGTACTCCTGTGAAAGTAAGTACACACGCAGCCTGCTGAATACAGAATAAACTATACTACTGTTTCTCATGTTATAGTTAACAAATCAAGTGTTTTGTTATAGGTGAGCTTTCTTGGTGATGCAATCAACAAAACGTATTTTTTGAGGACACGAAATGGCAACCGACTGCAGCAAGTGGCCAAAGTGTTTGTGACGGTAGAACATTGCTTAAAAATGTACAGATGCCATAGCAAAAATATGAGAGTGTGAAAAATGAAAGAGAGAAATGGAACAAAATAACATAAAAGGATTAAGAAATGATTTGCATAACATTTCCGTTACTTCCAAAGCGCAGGATCAGAGACATGACAGGGACGTGATGACTGCTGAGTCTTATCGTCAACCACATTCTCTTCAAGGCACAAAGCTAGTCAAGATCAATCACAGTTAATTTCGCAATTAAAGATATAACCATCAAGAGGATCTCTTCAGCTTGCTTCTGGGATCCAAAATCTGAAGCATATGAACATGTTTATTGAATCACATTCCCTTCACATTTCTTAAGATACTGAGAATTTTCGCTGTCCCAACCACCCGGTAAAATGCACAAGAGATGATATCACGATAATCTGAAACATAAGTGAGTTATGTTCAAGTGTGATATGTGCCATGCGCTTACTAGTATACTTATTTGCTCTGATCAAAAAGACAATATCTAACCAGCTGGGTTGCTGCCAATGAAAATCAGATTCAGCTCGTAATGACCACAAAACAACATCAACAACAACATGCCCAGTAAGTACTAAAAAATTTAACCAACAACAGAAAATATGCAGGAGAAGAAAAAGAGAAAATGGTAACCCTGAAGGAAGGACAGAAGAGAAGGAAGAAATGAAAGAAGTGGAGTGGAAGTAGGAAAGAAAGGAAGTGGAATGCAAGAAAGAAAGAAAGTGAAATGGAAGTAGGGAAGGAAGAATGGAATTGAAGTAAGAAGTTTAAAGAAAGAGAAAAGGAAGGAATGAAGAAAGTGGAATAGAAGTAGGAAAAGAGGAAGGAAGGAAGGAAGTGGAATAGAAGTAGGAAAGGAAATAAGTGGAAAGCAAGATAGGAAGGAAATAAGGAGAGGAGTGGAAAGGAAGAGGAAAAGAAGGAATGAAGAAAGTGGAATGGAAGTAGGAAAAGGAAGGAAGTGGAATGGAAGTAGTAAAGAAAGTGTAAAACAAGATAGAAAGGAAGTGAAAAAAGTAGGAAAGGGAGATTGGAATTGAAGTAGGAAATAAGGAAGCTGAAAAGAGGGAAGGAGGGAATGAAGAAAGTGGAATGGACGTAGAAAAGGAAGAAAGTGGAAATCAAGATAGGAAGGAAGGAAGGAGAAAAAAAATGAAGAAAGTGGATTGGGAGTAGAAAAGGAAGTGGAAAGCAAGATAGGAAGGAAGTAGGTAAGGAAGGAAGGAAGTGGAAATGACAAAAAAGAGGAAAATAAGGAATACAGAAAGTGGAATGGAAGTATACGAAAGGAATAAGTGGAAACCAAGATAGGAAGGAAGGAAAGAAAGAAAGAAGGAAGGAAGAAAGTGGAAAGGAAGGGGAAAGAAAGTAATGAAGAAAGTGTAATGGAAGTAGTAAAGGAAAGAATGAAGTAAAAAGGAACTTCTGCAAATAGGTTTCATTAATTTTAATTAGTTTTTAATTCATTTTAAAGTAAACATTTCTTAAACACTTTGAAAAAAGGTCCACACTTTGATCTTATTACTGATGAGAATAATCACCGATTCAAAAAACAAAGCTTAACAGTTAGTGCACAAGCACCAGACACATTGAGCTGTGGTGCTCATGCAGGAAATTCAAGTTTGAGTTCAAGCGTAGACTGCATCATGCTCCATTTCTCCACTTCTCTCCATTCTAGTGTCATTGAGTAAAATGGACCTACAACACTAAAACAAAAAAGGCAAATGTTGTTAAATCAAGTTTCAGAAGTTGCAAAAGTTAGAAAGTTGCAAGTGACTTTGATATGAATGCAGTCTCACAGAAAAGAAGATTACACACGGCTCATTA
The DNA here is from genome assembly GCF_001515625.1 of Sinocyclocheilus rhinocerous. Classification (NCBI taxonomy): domain Eukaryota; kingdom Metazoa; phylum Chordata; class Actinopteri; order Cypriniformes; family Cyprinidae; genus Sinocyclocheilus; species Sinocyclocheilus rhinocerous. The sequence continues at coordinate 78,602 of NW_015626866.1, forward strand.
AATACACTGTCCCTTCTTTCTCACAGTTCCCACAGAACTACGGATCTGCCAAGCTTCTCTTGTTCTCTCGTGTTTATCTGAGGAAACAATATCTTTGCCAAGAGAAAAGGGGGATGGCGGGAAGACAGAGACAGTGAAAGTTTGTAAAAGGCCCCAGGGCTCTTTCAGGACCAGGTGAATCAGTGGGCTGGGACAGAGGTGCATGGAGTGGGCGGTAGGGAAGAATTACGGCAAATCTTCAGAAACACATGCATTTAATTCCTGTAAAATGAATGCAAATCCTAAACTTTTTAAAACTTGAAAACTCTTATAGGAGTACTGAGGGAAAAGAAGTTTATGAACAGCACTGAAGTTCTAAATTCGCTCGCCGATGATCATTAAACAAGGTAACGTGTCGAAGCCGCGGCCCAGCGGGTAGCACGCGTCGTCCGGCACGTCGAGCGGCACTAATGCGGGTGCGAATTTGGCTCACGTCATTTCCCGATCCATCTTCCTCGCGTCATTTCCTGTCCTCTCTAAACGAAAGTGTCAAGAAGGCCCAAAAGCCAAAAAGGCAACATTACTTCAACCTTTTGTAACATCACAGCATGCAGGGCATCAAATGCACTGTAACGGAATGTCACAGTCTTTGCACCTAAGTGAACGAGACACCCACTCAAACAGACACCCGGCAACATCAGCCTGCAACAATATCAGCTCACAATTCACATTAGAGATGGCATTACATATTTCTGACAGGCTTGCTTTTACACGCAGAACTCCTCAAATGGGATTGGGCAGATCCCTCTAAACAGCTTGCAGCCGAGTGGCATTTTGTCCCCATTTCAGCAACGGTTCTGCCAGATATGATCCAGCATCTAGTTAACGCAAGTGTTAGGCTAATTACTTTAACTGCTTGAGCCTGGCCTCCGATGCTCCGTGCAGCATCAATTCTCCGGCAACCGCTCGGCGGTTTCCAGGCTTCGTATAAATAGAAATTTAATTTCTGTATGTTTATCCTGGCATCCTCTGCGGCAAAGGCATATTCCCGAGCCTGATGGATTATTGCATCTTTGAACTTTAAAATATCTGTCAATGTAGGGAAAAGGCACAAAGTAGAATCTCGACTTTAATGAGATTTGTAAGTGACAAACTAGAGATTAATGGTGTAAATCCATGTAATTCCATCTTTCCAAATGTGTCTCCCATACCTTCTCGTCTGACGTCTCTCTGTTTGTCTTTTCTCTCTGCTGAGGTCTAGGTTTGATGTAAAGCGGATATTTAAATGAAGGTGAAGAAGCATGCCATTATGAAGAATCTTAATAAAGATGCATTGTTTAAATTAGAAGAGTGCACTAGTCGTTTGAAAGCTGATGGAAAAACTGAAAGATAAATAACTTGAACAACCAGTGAGCTAATAAGTAAATATAGTAAAATAAAAATACAACTGGAAGTGTGGCCTAATATTGTTATATACTAAGTCAAAAACTATGCACTACCTTTCAGAAGTTTGCAAAAATGACATTTTTAAAATATTTTTGGAGGAAGTATTTTATGTTCATCAAGGCTGCATTTATTTGATTAAAAATATATTTAAAAAATTAAAATGTAATGTATTCCTGTCACGCAAAGCTGAATTTTCAGCATCATTACTCCAGTCTTCAGTATCATTCTAATACACTGATTCGGTCCTCAGGAAATAGTTTTTTATTATTATCATTATGTTTTTTTATATATATATTATTATTATTATTAAAAACTGTGAATAACAATCCAAACTTTTCACTGCATATATTATCTGAAGTAAACAGCCTACTGAAAGATACTAATATTACACTAAAGAATAATAAAAATGTGTATAAGTAATGCAAGCAACACAACCTAAAGTGTAAATTCGATAACAGAAGTAAAAAACTGAGAAAAATCAGTGAAAAATTGTGATCATGTGTTTATCATGTAAAAAAGCTTCTATTTAGATTCTATCTAATTAGATTTTTACATTAATAATATTATGATCAGTATAATAATTTTATACTGATGATTCTAACAACTTTATACTTGATTAAAATAATAATAATAACAATAATAATAATAATAATAATAAAATGTTATTTGGTACACCTCTGTTTTGATTTAATGACAGTGGCACTCAATGAACTCCACAATGATGATGATGATGATGATGATGGTGATGATGATGATGGTGATGATGATGGTGATGGTGATGGTGATGGTGATGATGGTGATGATGATGTTGATGGTGATGATGATGATAATAGTGATGGTAGTGATGATGTTGATGGTGATGATGATGATGTTGATGGTGATGATGATGGTGATGATGGTGATGATGATGATGATAATAGTGATGGTAGTGATGATGATGATGGTGATGGTGATGAAGGCGAACGCTGCTCTGGTGAAGCAGATGGAAGCAGGACAGTAGAAGAGCTCATGTTTCTTCAGCTCAATTGCTGTGAGGCTCTTTTATTAGCGCTGATAGCATCATGATGAGCTAATGTTCATATTCTCCAAGGAGCATCTTGTGCTTCAACTGAAACAAGAACATCTGACCAAGTCACATAATTAATGACACAACATTACTAATGTGATTAGCAGTGTTGGGGAAAGTTACTTTTAAAAGTAATGCATTACAATATTGCGTTACTTCCTAAAAAAGTAACGAATTACGGTACTTAGTTACTTTTTATTGAAAGTAATGCGTTACGTTACTTTTGAGTTACTTTTTCAATCTGGGCTGGGCTTGCTTGTTTGCTTTTAATATAAAAAGTTATATTTTTGGCAAATATAAAAGCCCTTTCACACCAAAAGTCTGAAGGCTGAAGGAAATGCAAATTCATGTCTGTACAGTAGAACACAGAAGAAGAAAGTTCAACACTCTTCAGCAATAAAAAAAGAAGAAGAAATGTTAGTTTATCTTGTGTAAGTTTTGCTTATTAGTATAGTTGAATTGCCGAAGGTCAGGTCAGCAGCAAATTGGTTAATAAAATGAGTAAAAAAGTAACGAATTACGGTACTTAGTTACTTTTTATTGAAAGTAATGCGTTACGTTACTTTTGAGTTACTTTTTCAATCTGGGCTGGGCTTGCTTGTTTGCTTTTAATATAAAAAGTTATATTTTTGGCAAATATAAAAGCCCTTTCACACCAAAAGTCTGAAGGCTGAAGGAAATGCAAATTCACGTCTGTACAGTAGAAGAAGAAAGTTCAACACTCTTCAGCAATAAAAAAAGAAGAAGAAATGTTAGTTTGTGTAATTTTTGCTTATTAGTATGGTTGAATTGGATCACTGAAGGTCAGCAGCAAATCGGTTAATAAAATGGGATTAAATACATAAAGGCTCGCGTTACTTGTAATGCATTACCCCAACACTGGTGATTAGTAACCTAGAACTAGAATTTATTTTACATCATACCCTTTTCTTAAATTTGCCATAATCCTAAAACTACGGGTTTTTAATGTTTACAGATTTTAAAGAAGTCTAAAAAATCTAGAAAAATGAAGCAAGGTAAAACAAGACAGAAACAGAATGAAACAGAATTAAAGTACATGGAGAAGGCCAAAGACGTGGAGATGGAGATGTATAATGTCTATGAGGTCAAAGTTCAGAAGCATCTCAGCGCTGACCCTTCCCGCGGGATCCGCTTCCCGAACCTCACTATGGAATCTGTACGTTCATGACGTATCCAGTCTGAGAGAGTCCTTATACAACATGTAAATCATCTGAGTGTGTGGAAACAAGGATTATGTGGCTTACTGCCTCTCTCAGCATTCAACTGAATATTCATATCAATCCTTCGCCTCTAGTAAAGAGTAGCAGCAGATGTTGGCAGTGTCACATCCCCGGTGTGATTCATAGGCATTGTGTAAGAGCACCTGATGATGACTGTATAAATGAGGTCCAGTGTCAAAGCAATATGCTTGTTATCATGACAAACAGATCCACTGGGGAGAAAGGGAGAGACCTGGTTTCTATCCTGAATAAGAGCCTGTAATCCTACACGCCCGAGACGCCCACCTGGTTATGGCAGATTTACTATTAAACAGATAACAGTGACCTTCTTTCATTCATGCAGTGGATCTCATCTAGCGGCAGGGTTTGGCAAAATTGGGAATTTGAAAATTGGCTCCATTCCAGTGCATGGCAATTCAGTTTCACAGAACTGGACACACCCAGAAATGCAAGATTTTTGAGAAAAAAAAATTATAATTAATAATCTGAAGCAGAAATCACACATTCATAAGGCTAAATTGTATTTATCCAACTGAGTCACACCTTCTGCAGACCATTTGCTTTGAACTGTTACCACCCTGTCGTTCCAAAATCACATGATGATTGTAGAACAATAAGTTACCAAAAATGTCATAGCCGCTCTTCTCCAAATGCTGAACACTGGCTGTCAAATTTTGTTGCAGTTCAGTTTCACAGAACTGGACAGTTTTGCTTAGTTTATTCTAAAAAGTTTAATTCATTATTTTATTATATACATACATTAATTAATTAATTAATTAATATTTTAAATGTATAATAATAATACTTATTATTATTTTAAATCTTTATTTAAAACACAAATTTTTGCTTAGTTCATTAAAAAAAACTTTTTAAAGAGAAAAGAAAAATAATAAAAAATAATATAATAATAGTATATAGTAATTCAATATAACAAAATGATATTATATTAAAACAGCTTCTTGGGTGGTCCATTTAAGACCAAGACTTAAGACTTTCAATCATGTTTTAATTAGTTTCAATCTTGTAAGCCTGCTTCATGTTAACTGGCTTCATTTTTAAGAATTTGGAACATTACGGAAATGGAGTAAAATGTGGATTCATTGTCCATAAAATATTACATTTAAATTAATTAAATATAATAATGTGTACATTACATACACATTTTGTGCATTAAAAAAATAACATATTATTAATATTGTATTTTGTTATGTTTCTCATGTTGTATGGATGATAACCAGAGCTGTAGGTCAGTGATAAACTTATGTTCAATTATATGGAAATGAAACAAACTAATATATATATATATATATATATATAATCTCAGCTAATGTATTTAAAAATGTTAAAATTATTGCATTTATTTTTAAATGTGCAATTACAGTTTTTTTTCAACCAGTTGAAATGTGATACAGAAAATGCAATGTATTACTAAAGTACTAAATGTAGTACTTTAAAACTACACTTACAACAGTTATATGACTTACTATGAATCTCCAGCACTTCCTCTTAAAGACAGACAACTTAAAGCGGTTCGCCCACTGCAAGTATAAAAAGCAAACTCCAAACCCCCTCTCTTCCTCCATCTTTCAAGAGGCCCAACAGTGAAAAGACCTTTCAGGAATCCTGCATGGGTGGACGAGTGGGTTTTCCCTGGGAAAGACACTCAGGGTCTTCCAGAAAGGAACCCCACCTTCGGATGTCGGATAGCACGCTGCTATGGCGCGCTGGTGCCAAGGCTAGCGTGGGTGAGTGGGCAGCGCTGTGCTGAGACGACTAGCAGCCGTGGGCACTGCCAGGCTTAACGATGAAGATGCCGCCCCTGTCGTCATTACAGGCAGCTAACAGAAAAGAACAGAGAGCTTCACCGAAATAAGCCAAAAAAAGCAGGAAGTAGGGAGGGATGGTTCACATTGAAATCCTCTCTCGACGCCCCCACGCATGGTCTTAAGCACAGCGTACAAAATCACTCTCACAGAGAGAGCGAGAGAAAAAGAGATATTAGCGGCGCAGTAAGCTAGCTCAGGAGATCACATCCAGGCGCTTTCTAATCACTGTAATGGTTTAGAAACCTCATGCTCATCTCTCATAAGCACCGAATAAAACAGTAGAAGTTCCCATATGAACCACAGGCGCTGCTTTCCTATGCCAAAGAGACTTTCGACAGCTGCGGGGGGGCGACAGCCTAAAAAAGTTAACGTGATTTTTGAGGAATAAGTCACATCCTAAAATACCACCCGACAAGAGCTCGGGGAAATGGGATGGAGTCGAGAAGTTCTGAAAATTCCTAGTATGCGAAATACTTCTCGATCAGCAAATAACGCGTGCCAGATCTCACGTTCATCCAGAATACAAGATTATGCAGACGTTTAAATAAACATCTACACTCTAGATATCTGTAAGAACATGCAGAATGTTGGAGATCACCGGCTGCTCTATGCCAAACACAGCCTCACAGATGCTTTTTAAGCAAGAATGCGTGATAAATCAATAACCTTATAATTAATATTAGTCGATATTGGAATAGCATTGGGGATTATTTCCAACTCAAATATATATACCAGGTAACAGACACTTGACTGGCATTGATGGTTCCATGAAGAATCTTTACCATCCATGGAACCTTTCTACTGCACAAAAAGTTCTTTATAATGGAAAATGTTTCCAGTGGCTGCCCACTGCTCCGGGTGTGTGTTCACGGTGTGTGTGTGTTCACTGCTGTGTGTGTGCACTTGGATGGGTTAAATGCAGAGCACTAATTCCGAGTATGGGACACCAAACTTGGCCAGACGTCACTTCACTGTATAAATATATAATATTAGCCAGCACATTGGTAATCTCTCACAACTTAAAAAAACAATTACTGACTATCAGTATAGCAAATTTTTATATCAGTTCATATGGACCTTAAAAAGTACCAAGATCTCAAATCATACCATATTATGTATAGACCTTAATCTGGTCAGACACCATATTGAGCTTAATATGCATGAAAATGAGGCTCTGGGGGACAGACTTATTAGTCTATAAAAATGGAAAGCACCATATAAAGGTCCTACTATACTGTACATCACATACTTTTTATCAACATTCAAAACTGTTTTATGCAGTTTGTCTACTGATTTTTTTTTTTTGGAAAGATGTTTTGTCAGCTGAACATTCAGTATGTTGTTAAACAACAATAGAATCCACTGAACCGCACTGTACTTCTATCCCTCACAGCCTTGTTTTCATAGATAAGAAATCATTTTGATGATGTACATGAATCGGGGATATTTGTGGGTCTGGAAAATGGCACAAGCGTTACAACACAAGTGCTGGTACACAGAATGCTGCCAATAGTCTGTTCTCCAAACTGAGAACATGTGGTATCATTACAAGAGAAACCAAAGAATATTCCGTACATAACAAATCCCATTTATAAAAGACCATTTATGAAATCCAGTTGAACTTTCTTTTTTGTATGTGTGAGAGTAAATAAATTTTAAAAGCACACTGGCGTTCAAGTTATTCTATCAAGATTACTTCACCTTTTAAAGGGGAGATTTTTGCTCTAGTATTAATGCCTGTTAAACTAGTCCTAATAACGTCTGGTTTAAAGGGACAGTTCACCCAAAAATGTAATATCCTGTCATTACTCATGTCAATAATCTTTGAAACATAAAAAATGGTTTAATGAAACGTCAGAGATTTCTGTCCCTCCACTTGACAGTCCAATCCACCAAAACTTCAATGCTTCAAAAAGTTCATAAAGATATTGCAATCCACATGAAATGTGCGGTTTAATCCAAGTCTTCTGAAGAGATGACTGTTTTTCTTTTACAATCTCACTCTCTGAAGCATCAATGATTCGATTTATTTGACATTCAATGGAGGGCCAAAAGACACTTAGGTTTTATTAATAATATCTTCATTTGTGTTTGAAAGACTAACAGAAGTCTTGCGGGTTTGAAATGACATGAGGTTCAGTAAATAATGACAGAAATTTCATCTCTTTACCAAAGCCAGCATCTAATGGTATTTTACTACCTGACTTAAGCCTGCATTTTTAATATCACAAAAAAACAGGTATGCTAGATCATTATAAAACCTGTTGCCAATTTTAAGAAAAAAAAGATGTGCTAAAACAGTCCAAGTTCATCAACCATTACTGTAAACAAACTATTTTTGACACAGCATCCAAAAGTGCCAGACAAACATGTAATTATCTCCGTAATGGCCTGAGATTAAAATAATTTGAATTACAAGAGCTTTAGACAGTGCTCAAATGACTGTCAACAATATTCTTGACAACGCCAGAGCTAGATCTAAATTTCTTAGTATGCAATGGCGGAGTGAAGAAGTAAACAACAGTGCATGCGACAGACTCTAATACATTTGCACCCTCAACGCCACAACAAACGATGAGATTTCAAAGGCCGTTATCCCTACCGTATGCAAATGATAAAACATTCACTCAAACACATTACTTTGATGAAAGCGTTATGACTTTTGGAGACATTTGGATGGCAGTAGCACTAAAGCATTATGGTTGCTTGAGTGAAAATCAAGTTCAAGTCAAGCTGAGGGTTGAGTCATTACTTTGAGGGCTGACGGAGGGAAATCTGTTGTTTAGCATGACCCTTTGCTTTTGTTTTGGGTAATGAAAGCCCATTGAGAGGCGGACGTGCTGGACTGCTGCCCATTTCGCTCTGTTTCAATTACCCAGCATGCCTCCAGCAGGGTAATGAGGTGGGTGTCACCGCAGGGGTAAAGCGACAACCAGTGACCGCTGCGTCGCCACTTGGCCTCTCATTTCCGTGGTGATGAAGTGTCGACTGGCAGGGTCAAGGGGGCGGGGGAGAGAGAGCGACCGCAGAACGAAGACTGACATGTACGCTCTCCGAAAAGCCTGCACAAATTCGCAGCGCAGACCTCCAGCTACCATATGTTTTTATCAGAATCAGATCCACAAAAGGGGGAATTGCGTTTGAAAGGCCGGTAAATAAAGTTGGTATTGATTTGATCGCACGTGTAATCCGTTTTGCTGTCTGACACCAAGTCCAGCAATAAAAGAGAATCATGTAGGACAGCATAATAGATAATACGACCATACATCAATTGGGGTTTGGGAGACATGAGGGCGATAGATCATCTTCCAGCCAGACTGCTTAGCTATGGAATTTATAAACTAGCTCCTAAAATTGAAGTGGCTTTCCAATTTACAGATACGGCATGGTACTTTGCTGATTTTCTCCACTACAGTTGATTCTATTTCAAGTTTGCCAGAATGATTGGCACAGCATCGCTGCTCTAAACTCAAATACACCAATCTAGCGAGACGGACAAAGTTTGCCTGACATAACAGCTGTCCAACGGCTCTTCAGTCATATTGATGGCCTCTTTGTCTCTTACTTTATCTAAAACGGAGTATATTTATTATTTACATTGTAAAAAGAGGGGTTTTAAATCCTTTTTATTTGATTAAACAATATTAATTCTTTAAAAAATATTAATAATATTTGATTAAATATGAATTGAAAACAATTATTATAATTTGTTTTTAATAGAACGTGTTTGCTTAAAAACAAAGTTGTAAATGTAAATGTCTAAAGATAAAGATCCATACCATCATCATCATCATCATCATCATTCATCTTATTATTATTACTATTACATTAGTTTGATTAAATATGATTGATTTCAATATATTGATTTCAAAAGAAAGCTATTTTAAAGTTGTGGAGAAGGATATTGGGACAAACCAAAAAGTTCCAAATGCAAATATTACCATCCATTGTAATTATGCTGATGCAAATATACATTACAAATACAGTTTCTTAATATGATCAGGAATGTGGAAAATGGATTCATATAGACTGCATACACATACTGATTTTGAGTTAATAAAAACTAATAATGATAATGAGTTATGGTTCAAAATGTTGTATATAATTATATATATATATATATATATATATATATATATGGAATCACTGCAGCACTGATATGGCACTGACTTTAATTTAAAAAGTATAATAAAAATATCTATGATTACCTCTGAGTACAATCAACCACATTCATGTAAATGCCTTTATGGCTGAAGACAAACTTTAAGGCAACATTAAGGTTCAGGAAAGATGCTGTTTCTATGTTCATACTCAAAAAGAGTTTTGTCTTTATAACATTGAATTCATTTCAGCACACATATGCCTCAGTTACGGAACACTTGCGCCATCTTCTGGAGACAATACATAACAACAACACACCAGAATGACATGAAATACAAAATATGATTTGAAATACAGTTCAAAGAATCTCCTAAGTAATTAAAATAGCAGATGGAGTGGATAAGAACCATTTGATTGGCATTAGAGACCTTTCTATTTTGACTGAAACACAATACTTCACACTTCAACACTTCAAAGCTGAAGTGTGTCATTGCCATTGAGCCAGTATTGCTGTGTGAGTCTGGGCATGATGTTCAAACATACAGATCAGTGGATGAATTTGCCACTTGTCAGGAAATCAACCTACACATGGCTTCCTTACAGCTGTGTGTGCATATTAAACCGGGATAGGAGAATGTATTATAACATCTAAAATTAGCACACACTTCACCAAGTTTATATTATGACACAGTCTGGCAGAGGACCATTATTAATCGCAGGTTAAAGGCTAAACCGCTGAACACTAGTTGATAGAGTGAGAAAGAGGTCAGAATGAGATTATGGAGTGAATTTCTCTTACCTCAACAGCACTTGGCAGCTGTAATTGAGGTGCTCCCCACTCCTTACTGATCTTCTCTCTGATCCTCTGAGGGACGATCATGCATTTGTCAACAACCAGATCAGGGTAAATCACCCTTAATTCTCCCCTAAAGAGTACAAATGCAGGTACGAATGCCTAGTACTCCATCATTATTCAATGGTTTCCTATGACAGGTCATGAAACACTAATATAAACTGTGAATAGCCCATGATTACACTGCAAGTTGAACTAGTGAGTAAGTTGTTAGATTTGTAAGGCTTGCTGTGTGGGTTTTGAGTGGGACCGGCTGCTTAAGCATCCATGACTCAGTGCTCTGAGGGAGTCCTACACATCCCACACCGGCCTACAAGCCAGACTTCTGAAATCAGTTCATTTAAGGAAATATAGTTTGGAAATTAACCCTAGTCCAAAACTCCTAAAGGAACGCTAAAAGACACTTGTATTGGATTCCTACTGGAATTCTAACGAACCAATCCCAGCAGGATAAAATACCTATTTAAGAGATTTGAAGGAATCATGATGTTCATTTTTTTATAGTGATTTTTTTTTTTTTTTTTACAGTATTTTAAGCAAGCATTCAGGGTCTTTTTAATCATATTAGCTGTTTACTACATTCAGTATGCAACTTTTATATTAAAAAGAAGTTTGCATTAATACCCATAGTTTACAGTGCATATGGGTCAAAATTATTTTTGGGGATTTTGCATCTGTTATGTAATTATAGTACATATGTACATAAAGACAATGTTAAATATAATGCAGAATCCCAAGAATTATATATAACCAGTAAATGGCAGCTGTCATTTCCCAGATGCTTTTACCCATAGCAATTTACAGTATAATTATTATAGTGACAGCCCTCTTGGAGCAAAGAAATACATGCGCACATTTACTTTAAATGAGAGCATTGTTTTGACAGATTTAGACAGATGTGTCTCCAAAGTAAAGTTCAAGTTATTTTAAGATTATGGATATAATTTATGTATTTTGCAATCACTGAATATTCACTGGGAAAAAAAATGTTAGAGGAAAAAAAAAATGCTGGTGGATATTGGAACTGACATACAGTATAGGGAAAGACTAAGTAGCTAAGCAGACAGGGATGTCCAGTATATTAAACCAATAAACATTTTGGCCTGGCTCAGATAATTATTGTTCAGTACTATAGTAACAAGTACACATACCCTGTTATCCTAGAGATTGTAATAACCAAAATAGGATATTGGTCACAATGAAATTCTCACAGGACAGAATGACAACATTATGAAGTCTTACTTGCAGAATTCAGCGTCTTCTGAAGTCAGGAGCTCATCACAGGTGGATGTGGTCATGTGGCATGCAGTCAGGACGCAGAAAACAAGCGACAAGTAAAACAAATGCATTTCCACCGACCCTTCAACAGACACAGAGAAATGTGGGTGAGAGTAAATAAATATGTTAACTCTCTGTCACATTGTGCGTATGTAAAACATACTTTAAGTGCAATTTTAAGGCATTATGTTAGAGGATATCTAGACTGTGTGTCATATTCTGTCTCTGTTGACAATCCACTTTAAGTTACGTCTTTGATAACGTTCATCATTTATTTATCATTTACCTGAAATTCTCGACAAATCCTTGATATTAGTAGCTGACGCTGAGCTAGACCTTCAAACTGTTTTTAGCTGTCGACTAAAATAGTAAACTAATATCATTACCATAGGATCATTACGTTACAAAGTTAAATCAAGAAACACATTAGAACCCGCCCCCTCTTCACTGCCATTGGTTTGCACTGCTATAAGCAGACACCTTAGTGGTCTATAGATGCGTCAATCAATTTTTGGTCGCTGTTGGTGTGGCGGTGGTTTTTTTACTGCGGGTACTAGTGCCACATGGCGACAGGTGGTTGTTCCTGTAATAATCTGCAGTGTCTCTTTAATGAAAAGATGTATCTTTATGTACTGAAAACGAAAGCGAAATCAGGCCGCAATCGTCCCGACTGGTTCCCGAGTCAATAAACCTTCTCTTTCGAACATGTACGATTCATAATGAGCCGATTCATAATTCCAGTGCATATTTTGGAGGATGATCTATGAACAGCTGTGCATTATACACAACTGAACTGAGAATGGATTTAAACTCCAATTCATTTCTTTCATTTGAGCCTCATCTAATCTAATCTGATCTAAATTGATGTAACAAGCAGGATTTAGCCTTGAATGTAGCTAGCCTAAGTGGAATTAAAATGGTTTTATATGTTCAGATGAGTAATTTCTCAACATGAAATCAATTTGCGTGTTATAATACACATAGCACATGGTGTATTTCAAGAAAGATCACAATGTCACCTATAGAAAATGATATTTAATTGATGTACATCATATATATAAATTAACTTTCATTTTATGGACCATGGTGGAAGAATTTCCAGAATGCTTAAAACTGAACCAAACAGATGGGGACAAAAAAATAAATAAATAAATAAATGCACCGCCACACCAACAACAAACAAAAATTGATTGAGCATCTATAGACCCAGATGTCTGCTAATAGCAGTGCAAACCAATGGCAGTAAGAGGGGGTGGATTCTATACACACAAAAAAAAACACACACAAATACAAAATGCAAACTGCTTGTTTGTGTTTATTAAACACTATTTACACATTTCCAGAACACATGCTGCAGGTCTCCTGAAAATACAAACTCCCCCTCCCCAATACCAGCTCATGGAAATGATGCCTGTTTCCCATACAAATGGTCAACATCAGGCTTCTAAATACTGAGAGAACATTCAAGTTTTGCTTTCAGTCATTTGATTTCAAGGCTTCCAATGGCTTCTTTGCTGCACTGGCCCTACATTATTGTAATTGTGCAGCAAAAACAACGTATCATGGTGCTGCTGACACTCTGTTTGGTTTGTGCTTCTTTGCAGTGGTGGCACTAGGACCTCGAGCTCATTAAAATGGGCTCCTATAGGATGTAAAAGCAATTCTTTTTAATTATTTAATTCTGTTCTTAACTTACATATTGTATATTCTTCTGCGTTAACCCCTGATTATGTATCTTATCTGAGAGTGAAATAAAATAAAAGACATGCTTCAGTGGCTGAAACTGCGTGGAAGTGCATGATTACTTTGGAGGGCACTGCATGCTGTATATTATGCTGCATAGTGCTCAGCATCCCCATGGAAAAAAAAAATATATATATATATATTATCTTTTTATTTTTTACCATTTTTATAGCAGACCAAAACATTAGCCTATTTGCACACAGCATGTCAAGGTAGTCAAGATTTAAAAGGTGTACAATGTGCACCTAACTGATCGTATTTAATTTCAATACATACTTTTTTTTATCATACTAATCCATATTCTCCATCTGTATCATAGTGGTGCAGATTACCACACTAATTCAAGGAGACTGGACTCAGCAATCCATATAATCTTGGCAATGAAAGACAATGTATGATAACACATTCACATAACACAGAGACAATACTGTGAAAATAACATGGTTACAATGGGCTAGAGTAGATGAATAACCGTCAAACAAACAATATGACACAGATTTTACACATTATAATACACATATAATACATAAAGGATTCATTACATTTAAAATACAAACAGTGAATATCAGCAACGTTTCTGCTTGTGTACTTTACATTAAGGCATGGGGTATCTTCTCTGCAGCAACAGATTGGGAACACAATGTTCTGAGAATCTCGCTTCTTTCTGATGTACAACCATATAATTAATTTGACTTATTTTGCTCACAAAGAGTTTCTACAATTTGTATTAGGTGAATCTTGAAAGAAAAATCACAAATAAGATCACTTTAATATCTCAATTGTTTCTCCAAGATAGCAATAAGATTGAATGCAGACTTTTGCTCAAATGAATAGTTCACCCAAAAATGAACATTTACTCATCAGTTTGTTTCTACATGGGAACAGATTTGGAGAAATGTAGCATCACATCACTTGCTCACCAGTGGATCCTCTGCAGTGAATGGGTGCCGTCAGAATGAGAGTCTAAACAGCTGATAAAAACATCACAGTAATCCATAAAACTCTAGTCCATCAATTAGCAGCTTGTGAAATGAAAAGCTGCGTGTTTGCAAGAAGCAAAATTGAATCTGAAATTGTCCGCACACTGGAAAAAATGCAATCAGACCAAAAAAAAAAAGGTCTATCAAAAATATATCTTTTATTTTTCATAAGCAAAAGTGAAAAAGTGACAAAAATGCAAGGTGTCTTAAAAAACAGACCAAAGAGCAGACATTTTAGCCCATGCTTTCTTCAGTGATCATGAGGCAAACAGCAACATCACACTTTTATAGGCACAATTACTAATTGTTACGTCTCTGATGTAAATTTTTGTTTAGGGATTAAAAGAGGTAACATTAAGTTGACATATTAAAGAAATAAGCCAGGGAACTAAGTGGCAATGACGCAAAACTGCACTACAAGAAGGATTTATTGCCCCCAAAGAACAACAAATTAAACAAACAAGACAAAGGAAAAGAAGGGAAGTTAAAGTGGCGCTTAAATCATAAAATAAAAGAAAAGAAAAATCCCACTGACTAACTAAATCCCCAAACCCCTAAACTATAAAAGAAAAAGGGGGAAAAAAAGTATTCAACGCAAAAGCGTCATAAACTACACTGAATATACAAAATCAAAACATACAAGAAAAGCACACACAAATAAACTAGTGTGTCTAATACATCCAATATCCCTACGTGCAGATATGTAGGTCACGTGACTTACTAAACTCTTCCACTCCTTCCTTATCTTCCAAACCAGCGGCGAACTGACAAAGACATCAGACCACACAGCGGCATAGCCAGCCGTTAAAGCCCAAGAGCGCAACACAATTATTGCGTATATATCCATTAAAATAATTGAGCATAGAAGAAAGCATGGGCTGAAACATCTACTCTTTGGTCTGTTTTTAAGACACTGCATTTTTGTCACTTTTGCTTATGAAAAATAAAAGATATATGTTATATATGATATAATCAGACATATATATGATATATGTTTCCAGTGTGCGGACAATTTCGGCTACCTGGTTGATTATACTTCTTGTTCTATGCACCTGAGAACGTATTGGCTTTTCTTTTCTTTTTTTTTTTGAATGCATATTTCTTCCAATCTGTTCTGATGAAGAAACAAACTCATATACAACTTGGATGACCTTAGGGTGAGGACATTTTCAGCAAATTTTAGCATTTTTTTCTTCTTCTGTATGTTAATAAATGTCTAATTTGTATCTGTTTATTCTAGCAGATACATCTGAAACAAAGTTGATGTGCAACCGAGAACTTCATTAAGCCTGAACTCTGAAAGAGCAACATCAGAGCAATAAATTCTGGGAAGATCAAAATGTGTTGAATGTACAATCATACTGTACACTGTAAAAAATGACTGTGAATTTAATGGTAAAAGACTGTAAAAATGCTACAGTAAAAACCTGTTAAATGGTTAACGGTAAATTCCCCTATTATATACGGTGGATACATTACATGTAATTTTACGGTAGTATACCATTTTTTTAGACCGTACAATTTACAGTGAATAACTGTAAATTGACATTCCCAGAATTCCCTGCGTTACATTTCAAATTTGATGTTTTTCTGTTGAAATAACTATGTTTCTTCTTAGTTTTTTCTTATCAGTTTTGTATATTAGGGTTGTGTGGTAAATTTTACGGAATTTTTTTTTACAGTGTAGCACACGATACCTTTCATATCTCAGTACATTCATATCATCACTCCCATTTTGCTTTGTATAAATGTGTTACATAACTGTAAATGCTCTATAATGGTAACTAAATACTCAGTTATATATCATATGTTAACAGGCTGATGAAATTGTCTGTGAAATGTACACCAATTAAACACTCGTCTTTTATAGGATGGCTGGTAGAAACTTCAGATTGACGTTTGTATAAATGATCAATGACCATCCTTAAATTCATCCATTTCCAAATTACCTTCAAACTTCTTGTAACACTATACTCTTCAGGATAAAACCTCATGACCCTCATAAAACTCATAAAACGTCAGCAAATGTTCCTGAGTGCTATTACAAATGCTTAGTAAGATTCTGAAAAAATCTTCACTCGTCCCACTGAAGGATTAACAGTCCATCATGTATTTTATAATGGAGGGAACTCGATTTGTGTAGTTCTAGATCTACATTCAAAGCTCAGCATATACTGTATTTATGGGTTTCTAAATTAAAACAATACTCCTCAACATTCCCTTGATGCCAGCTACAACAGCCTTGCACATGCAGGTCAGCTCTTAATCCGATTTATTAAAGCAGAAAAACATTCTCTGATATTAATTAGTTTACAACTGGCAGAAAATGCATGGCAGATTGCTTTTTACCTCTCCATAGTGTGATTTATTATCCCTTTTTTTTTTACTGTAGAGGTCAATCTGGTACTATAAAAACAACTGTATTTCCTTATAATAAGCCATTCTATATATAAGGTGCTATTTGCTTCTATAACTATCGCATGTGCTAGATAAGAAACATTCAAATCGCAAAGGGTTTAAGTCTATATGAACCATACTTGTGAGATTTCCTTTCCTGTATGGCGAGGTATTGCACCTCAAATAGTTATGTAAATGTAAATTGTGAAACTGCCTTGCATTAAATTTTCCATTGTTGTTCCGTATAGTACTAGAATAGTCATATAAATACGTTTCCCTAAGTTACTACTAGATATTAATATGACCCTAAAGTGTCCCTCAGAATGGGATACTGAGATATAGCAGGTGTAGGAAACACTCTACAACTACTTAAATGTAACTGCGATGCATCATGGGATTGTCACGGGCCTGCCCGTGAAACTCATCCGATAGCTATCTGGGAAAATTTCTAATTGTGTATTGTGTATGGTAGATTGATGTCATCCTTCTTATGAAGCAGAAGTGAGCTTACTTTGGTAAAGACAGCAGCTGGTGCCCACACTTTGAATGTCAGCAGTGTTGAGGCACTCTTTTTATTCCCTGTAGAGAAGCCCGGTGTGACTGTTCACCCGGGATCCTGTTTTGAAGTATCTAGTTATAATGTCACAGGTTGTTACTGTTTTCCAGAATATTGTTATCGAGACAAAAATGCAGCTTTCTCAATCTTGATGTAAACCTGAACTACTTCTTGTGGTAGCACAAATACGTGACATTGTGTCAGTAAATGCTGATTTTGTGTAAACCCATAATCATTTGAATGTTGAATGTTTTGATTTCCATACTTGTCAGCTAATTACATGTGAGGTTACAATTATTGAGAGGAAGAAATAGAGAAGAAAGACTGCGTCAGTCTAACATATGACCCAAAATATACACCAGTGTACAGGAAAAACAAAGAGTCTCAAAGTATTTTTTTCTGTTGTGCACAAGTAACATTCAGCCTGAACACTGATGAAGAGCAGGACTAGAGCGCAAAATGCTCTAATCATGTATAAAGTGGCAAAATGGGTTCAATACAAGTTAAGCTGTATCGACAGGCATAATGTTGAATAGCACAGAAAATACACTACTGTTCAAAAGTTTGGGCTTGATAAGTTTTGTTTTTGCCAGAAGTCTCTTATGCTCACCGAGGCTGCATTCATTTGATTAAAACTGGAGTAAAAAAATCTGAAATATTATTACAATTTGAAATAACTGTATTATATGTCGATATATTATAAAATGTAATTTATTCCTGTGATGCTAAGCTAAATTTTCAGCATCATTACTCCAGTCTTCAATTTCACATGATCCTTCAGAAATCATTCTAATATGCTGATTTGCTGCTCGAGAAACATTTCTTCTTATCAGTGTTAACATTTGTGCTGCTTAATATTTTTTGGAAACTTTTTTTTGTTATGAAAGTTCAAATGAACAGCATTTATTTACATTTACATTTAATCATATAGCAGACGCTTTTATCCAAAGCGACTTACAAATGAGGACAATGGAAGCAATCAAAATCAACAAGAGAGCAGTGATATGCAAGTGCTATAACAAGTCTCAGTTAGCTTAACGCAGTACACGTAGCAAGGGTTTTTTTCTTGGTTTTTTAAATTATATAATAAATAAAAAGAAAATAGAAAAAGAATAGAGCAAGCTTTTTTTAAGAAAACAAGCAGTTAGTAAATGAATTGAGTGCAGGTCTAAAAGTTTCTTTTTAAGAATAGAATTAGAATAGAGAGTGCTAGAGTTAGAGGGTCAAATAAAGGTGGAACACATGTGTTTTTAGCCAATTCTTAAAGATGGCTAAGAACTCAGCTGCTCGGATTGATTTGGGCAGGTCATTCCACCAGGAGGGAACAGTTAATGAAAAAGTCTGTGAAAGTGATTTTGTGCCTCTTTGAGATGGCACAATAAAGCGACGTTCACTTGCAGAATGCAAGCTTCTTGAGGGCAAATAAGTCTTAAGTACTGCATTTAGGTAAAGGGGTGCCGAGCCAGTGGTGGTTTTGTAGGCAAACGTTAATGCCTTGAATTTAATGCGAGCAGCTATTGGTAGCAAGTGCAAACTGATAAACAGAGGTGTGACGTGCATTATTTTCGGCTCATTAAAAATGTATCTTGCTGCCGCGTTCTGGATTAATTGTAGAGGTTTGATAGAACTGGAAGACCTGCCATGAGAGCATTGCAATAGTCCAGCCTGGACAGAACAAGAGCTTGAACAAGGAGTTGTGAAGCATGTTCTGAAAGAAAGGGCCTGAAATTTTATTTAAAATAGAAATATTTTGGAACATTATAAATGTATTTTACTGTCACTTTTGATCAATTTAATGCATCTATGCTGATTAAAAATATTAATTTCTTTTGGGGAAAAAAAACTTGTACTTGGTAATTGTGACTTGACTTGTAGTTTGTTATTTTAAGCAAAACTGGCACTTACAGTATCACATTTGTAAGGAAGTAAAAGTGAAGAAATGTGAAGCTCATTATTGAAGAACTTGCATGAGCAATTCATAGAAAATTGTTCTTTTTGTGGTGATTTAACAACTTTTCTAGATGGATGAGCTGCTGGTTTGGAATTATCAACAATTTTCCAGCGAGTGTATGAAAAAAAATTATATCTATCTATCTATCTATCTATCTATAACATATATAAAGCATTTTGATTTATTTAGGTTTTTGATTGTTTTTGTTTGCTGTTTTTTCTTGCAGGATCTGGCAACACAATTGAGTCAAGGCTCTTTTTTATTGTAGTGTAAGATTTACTACTGCAACATCATCATGAATATTTGCCTCCATCCAATTAATAGCCAACGCCTAGAACCTAGAACCCTGCCCTACTTTTTTTTTCTTCTTCAATAATCCATTTCACTCAGATGTGTGTCTCAATACAGAAGAAAAGGTCTGTTGCTACTTCACTGCAACTTTAAGTCTTGTACTTTGCCAGTAGTGTGCATTTTTAATGTTTATTTCCTGGCCCTGTATATTTCCATTGTAAATGCCTTAAAGTGCCAACGATTATCATTTTCTGTGTTAAGCAACATTATGCCAGATGTTATCAATGGAGCTTAACTCACACTGAACCACAACATGGCTATGGACTGATCTGGTTCTGTGGAGTCACGTCCACACGCGGCCCTCCATGAACCACCAACCTTTAAATGTCACATTAATAATACCTTTAGATGTTGAACGGTGGACACCATTTGAATGTTGAGAACGTCGGTCTGTTGAAGTGGTTTGATTGTAGATTACCAAAACAATGAGGAATTCGTGTTTGCTGGTTGCTCTAAAACGTTCCTGTGTTCTCGTCCTTTAGAGCTGAAAAGCACTTATTAGAATTTCAAGTTATGAATATGTGCAGTCCTGCCATGTATTTTTCTATACAGGTGAAGATATAGTTATGTTTGGGGAACCGATGCTGAGCAAAGATTGTCTTTAAACAGCAAATTGAGCAGCAGTCTACCACCGCAGGAAATGATGTCACAGGAGGACGTCAAAGCTGACATGATTTGATGAAAAATCCAACCAGTAAAGTAGAAAGACTCAACAATGTGCTTTTAGTCAAAGCCTTGTGTTGCTTTGACTTACGTTCTCCATCCTGTTTCATTTTTGCTTGTTCTTCAGCAGCTAAAAGCAGGGCTTGAGCATTTTGCTTAACAGGAAATGTAAATAGGTAATCTTATAGAGTTGAAAAAGGCTATCATTCCTTGTTGTATGTTTATATCCCACATTTAGGGCTGTTTGGTGGGTCGTGCACCCTGAGAGCCAATCAGATGACTGCAGAGGAACCAGGAGAAGATGGAGAATTGGAGGACGGTGAAGACGGTAGATTCCAGAAGAGCCACTTGCGTTTACACTGACGCTTTTGGTACAGGTAATCTTCCTTCTCACGCTCCTTGCGTGCCCGCTGGTAGTGATCTTCTTCCTTCAGATACCACACCGGAGGCCAGCGATGTTTCTCAAAGTGCTCCAGGTTTTCTGCAGGATAGAATGAGGCCATGACACTAGCTTAATGCAGAAATAATTTCAGTACTGAGATAACTGTTAGGTTAGGGGTGTCTGCCACACTGAATAAAATTCATTTTTTTAAGAGTGACAAAAAATAATAATAATCAAGTCTCAGTTTTATAGACTGTCATGTCTCAATATTAATTTTGAAGCTAAAATGAATATTGAAGTGTTGGCAGTTATACTGATCTGACGGCTGTTGGATTACCTGTAGATTTGGCCTTCATGTCACGAGGGAATTTGCGACAGACTCTGTTGTAGTTGGTGCAGATGTGATGGAGGCACCAGTCAGTCAACTGTTGAGCACAGTGGAACTAATGGGAACAATAACACAGATGAAAACACTATAGAGAAAATCAGACATTTTGAGATGCTTCCCCTCCTAGACCCCAAAACAACTAGTCTATTTGGTTCCTAATCACTCCAAAAACATTGATTCTTTATTCATGCCACTTTGGCAATGTACACACTGTCAATTCACCTTTTAGTTCTTAATCCTGTTCTGTACACACACAGTTCAGTCATTTACTGGAGTGACAACCGCATTCTACAGCTGAATATTCCTGAAAAATGTAGTTTATTTACAGAAATTCTATGCAGTGTGTACAGAACCAAACTGAACAACTAGTTGTTAATGACATATTTAAACGTGTATGAGAGTTGTGTCTCTCTTCTGTATGTGCAGTTCAAGAAAGCAGGCAAAAAGGTACGAGCCTTGACTCATTTGTGTTGCCAGATCCTGCAAGAAAAAACAGCAAACAAAAACAATCCCTAACCTAAATATATCAAAATGCTTTATATATGTTAAAGATAGATAGATAGATAGATAAATAGAACGACAGATAGATAGATAGATAGATAGATAGATAGATAGATAGATCTACACCGGCACTGACAGACGCAGACCAACTCCGACAGTCACCAGATTACAGCATGTCACTTCCCCCAATAAACGCAGATTCAACATGTTCAGTTGGTGAAAACAAGCGCCGACCAACATCAACAGATGCCGGATGACAGGGGTAACAGACTGATCTGACAAAACTCTGTTGCCATTTATCTGCGTTTGTCAGTGCACTCTGAATTGGCTTTAAGTTCAAAGTCAATTGAATATCTTGTTAAATATATTTGATATACAGCTACTAGTGTTGCACAGTACTAAAAAGGTATCTTGATACCCTGTTTTAAAAAAACGGTAAAATTCCGCATTTTACTAGTAACGGTACTTTAAAAATGCATTTTATTAAGAACTGTATTTCCTGAGTTGCGTCGACGTGTGACAGCAGGACAGTGTGTGTTCAGCACTCTGCTCCACTCCCTGCATGCACAGTAGTCGTGCCAAACTTTATATATCCGTGCACCGCAGGACTGCTTAAACTTACTGACAGTTTAAATAAGGATAAGAAACATGCATAAATGAGAAAATAAAGCATGGGATGTGCTTGATGTTAAAAGTAGTTATTAAGTGCATTAAACATTAAAAAGAATCATGCAGTACTCACGCACTATCACATACCCGACGCGCGCATGGAAAGCCGCCTCTCTTACAGACAGCATGCGATCGAGAATTCAGATCTCTTTCACGAGTTATTGCACTTCAACAGTCAAATACACACACAATTATGATAAAATGCCAATCTTGTCTTATGACTTAAACAGCTGAGAAAGAAAACGTGTGTGTATCAATAAACTGGATCCGGGCAGCTCTTAAAGTGACAGCAGGCTAATATTCCTGTTGCTGTCTATATCTATAATGTTAATCAAACAGCAAAAGATTAAGACAGATCACTCACTTATGTTGACTGACTAGCTTTAATAAGGATCAATGTATATTTAATTCATACAGTTAAGATTATGCAGTGCTTTATTTTTACATTTTGATCACTTTATTTAATTTCTATATTATCTCTTGCTTGAATGCTACTGTTAAATAGACATACTTAACCAAAAACAAGTTTATTTCATTTGTGTCTTTGTTTTATTGTATTTGTCCTTTTGTTTGTTACTTGCATCTATGTTCTTATTAATAATAACAAAGATAAAATAAAATTAAAAAAATTACTATGTCATGATATAAATTGTTATCCTGAAATAATATTTCTCATATCTTGAAATACAATTTTGGTAATATTTCCCACCTCTAGCTCATTCCCTTAAATATCAAAAGAGTGTGTTTATTTTGTTGGTACACATGAACTTTTTCACTTTTTCCCAGTTTGATGGGGCAAATGAGGTCAATAATAACTGTCTAAGTTGGCTTTATCCTTTTAGCTAGCTTACCAATGTTGCAAAGGTACATACTTGTAGGTTTGGTAGTTGCTCACTATAGTCCTGTGTAGTGGTACTGCCATGTGATTTTTATTCTTAATTTTTTTTAAAGGGGGATGAAATGCTCAAAAAGCAGAGCAGGCACACACTGGTCAAGTGAAATATATATATATTTTTAAATAATTAGATAAAATAACTATAAGCTCCATTTGAATCATCTATTATTCAATTACTTTTCCTGTTGTTTTATGTTTTTGTCGTAGTAGTGGTTCAGTAGTAGTATCGAGATATTTTAGTCAGGTATCATATCGAAGTCAAAATGTTGGCATCATGACAATACTAACAGCTACTACCACAGGATAATGTGAAAGGTTTGGATCATGCTTTACAAACAGTCATCTTTGGGGGTGCAAAGGAGATAGGATTTAATTTGACATGGGTGCATTTTCATTCTGTCTGTCAATGGTATGTTTACCTGGGCCATGTCCAGATAGAGCAGAACATCTCCATCTATATCAGCTCCCATCATGGCAGCTTCTGTCAGTACCTTCACAGTGTACAGCTCTAGGACAGACACACAAAAACTCATAAAAACAACAGAATATGTCACAATTATGTGTTGGTTTGCATTATTTGTTAATAAATGACTTGTTAACATTTTACAATAAGGTTCCATTTGTTAACATTAGACTAGCATGTTGCCAAGCTAATGGCCCAATAATAATACACGTAAAAATATATGGCACACATAAATATTAGGAATAAAAATAAAACAAAAATGTAAAAAATGAAATATAATTACTAATAATAATTATTGATAAAATCTAATATATTTTTATATTTTTCCAGCATGTTATATTTAATTTTTATTTTAATAAGTTTATTTTAATTTGCAATCAAAATTGTCACATAACTTCCCCCATCTTGGATTCATTTTTTACTTAGCTCACCTCAGTACACAGTCAAATTGCTGCTTTTAAAACTTGGCGAAAACTAGTCAAAGAAGCCATCATAATTAAGTTGCTTACCATTTAAAACAGCCTCCACATTTAAAGTGCTATGATCATGCCCTACAACACAGCTCCCTAGGTTTTGTAACAGAGCATGATATCTGCCCTTTCCTTGAGTTTTACAAAAGCATTTCCCCTATGTAGTGTGTAACAGATCAGCATTGCTGTAGGATATCAGACCGAATCAGACAATCTAAGATTTGGTCAAACATGGCTGAAACCTGAGGAGCCCAGAATTCCACAAGAGGCCCAAGACACAGGATGTCGTAAATCAGATCCTGGCCCCAAGCCTGAACCAACTAGCAGCTTTGAGTAGCTCACAGCATTTAAACAGAAGAACACTTATTGACAATTCCAAGGAGATTGTCAATTTTGGGGCAAGTTATCAAGAATAATGGCCAAAAGAGATGCACAGCGTGACCGTCACATGGTAACCAGTGATGGCAATCACGAGCTCTTTGGATTGACTTCTCCCCCCACCTAAGACAAAGAACAGGCAGATTCCTTACAGACATTTTAACCTCTCTGGTCTTCACAGAACGTATCCTTATGTTCAGAGAATGGCACAGAAACTGCATTTCCATGTAAATATGCATCTAAATGACACTAAAAGGACCTGAGCAACTAATCATCTCCATGCATAACTCCATATCATGTATGTAACCTACATGTGACTTATCAGGTCTTAATCATTTATTGTGTATGTATTTTTAATAACTATTGAATAGCTTAATGGTTCGTATTCATATTTGGTATGTATGTGTTTGAATCTTCTTGCTGGAAACGTTTCTTCCAATCAACTATTTGTCAAAATTATCATATTCTTGTTATAGAAATCATGTCCAAATGTATACTCTGCCAGAGCGGGAAAAACGCGGACCATGTGAATGATGAGATAACAGTTGATTTATGAATGGGGAGGAGGAATATACAACACCCCGAGCAACGATGACCTCTAATTGGTCAAAACACCATTTGGGAGGTGTCAAACAGCCTGGTTTAAATACTCAGCAAACCATCAAACTATGCCTTTTGTCTCTCTCTCGCGCTCTTCCTTCTTGCCTTTTGAGCCTTGTTGTTTTTCTTTAAATCATGCTTCTTTAGTTTTGAGCGTGCTCTGGCTTACACGCCATCTCCTCCAAAACCATGAGGAGAAACGCCACCTGGTCTCGTCAAACTTTACTTCTATTTCTTTCTTTAGTTTATTTTATTTTCCGTTGAGAGTTTCGTGTGTTCCGAGTTAAGTTTGCCGTGTCTCCGAAAGAGTGCCGTCTAAACTTCAACTGCAGACCACAGCTCCGCGTCGCCAGCCAACGCCCAATCACTGGCTTCCCAAGACTGAACTTCCAGCCAATCAGCGACCGCGGGAAACCCCTTTCGGCAACCAGACAAGGAAGGGAACCCCGCACACAAAGCAAGTACCTCCAGATTCTAGCTGAACTGGTGCATTTAATATGAATTTTCACCTCATTGAGGAACTCAATGCGAGGGTTAATTAAGTGATTGATGGTTGTTCAGATCTATGCAATTGCACATATTGCTGTAAACTTGGGATTTCACATTTTCATTCTCTTAAACTAATTATTTCCTCACTTTCTGTCTTTCTGCAACTTGTGTGAATGCGTGTGTTTATGTGTTAGATTAGTTTATATGTCTTAGATTTATCCAATAAAGTCTTATTCATATTGAAA
This sequence comes from Sinocyclocheilus rhinocerous, assembly GCF_001515625.1. NCBI lineage: Eukaryota > Metazoa > Chordata > Actinopteri > Cypriniformes > Cyprinidae > Sinocyclocheilus > Sinocyclocheilus rhinocerous. The sequence continues at coordinate 104,513 of NW_015626866.1, forward strand.
AGAGAAGTATCTTGTGTTTTGTGCTTACAAGTTAATGTCTTAAACTGCCGATCTTGTTACTGTGCTAATTACTAGTGTTTTCACTATATTTTGGATATAAATATCCATTGCAGAATTGATGTCATACGGCTCGTTCACTGAATCGCTGGCTGTCTCAGTGATCAGCCGTAAAACAGTGATTCTGTCCAAATTCCCTTACATATTATTGGTGGAGTTCCCTTTAAAATCTTAAATGATTCCCTTTGAGCTAAATTGACCTGTTTCCCTTACACTGCATTCAAAATATCATTTTCTTTTAAGTTTATGCATTTCCTGGGATCTGAACCCAAGACCTTGCCGTTGTTAGTGTCACGCTGTGCTGTTTGAGCTACAAAGGAAGATTATCATATTACGCAGTTTGTTCAATAAAGTAAACCCTTGAACATATTTTTCATAATGATCTCTTGATCTTCAGCAGAGCAGTGAATCATGCTCTGGATTGCCAGTTTTGCCATGTCCACTTGTTATAAGCGGCTTTGAACGAGATCTGTTAAAATGCATGAACTTAATAAATGTGTACCTTTAATGCAATGTATGTTACAGATAGGCCATAGAGAAAAGCCAGTCAATGTCCGAATTGGCTTCACGTCATGCCTAAAAACACCCTTTTTAAACATGGTAAAAAATCACTGTAATTTGCAGTCTGAAGTGACATTATGTTTTAGTACAAAAGGACATAGTGTTATTTTCAGTCACTGTCTCACTCCTCAACACTGGATTTGGTTGCCTGCGGAGACCAGACTGTTATGTGCATTATAGTCTCAGCAATAACAGTGTGTGTGCAGGTATGTTTGTGTACCTGTAAGCGCTACCAGGTGAGGAAGACAGAGACGGTTTGCAAGTACAATGAGTTCCATGGCATCCAGATCTGGGCGAGAGCAGAAGCAGCCAGTATAGAGATACTCCAGCACAGCACGCATGCAGCTCCGTGCAGTGTTTGGAAACAGCACCTGACAAAACATGGCAACAATCTCAAAACTGCTTTTTTGAGGGGAAAAAAACTCAGTTTTACAGTACCATGCAAGAACAGTATGATTAGAATCTGCTGTGTTCATTAGTAAAGTCCAACTTTGAGCATTCTCTAGATAATTTGTCAACATTTTTAATTACAATGGGGTCCAAACTTATTGCATAAGCACTCCATCTTTTCAATGTCTAAGTATCAAGCTGCATGAAATTGACAAGTTTGTATAAAACCTCATGTTTACATTCTTCAACATAATCCAAAGTGCATCTTAAGCTTCAATGGAAGCAAAATCATCTGACCATCACATGATCAATGACACAAAACTACATACAGTATTTGATTAGTGCCCTAGAAATTATGCTAAATCTAACAATATATTTATTTCACCTTATTATTTTCCTGTGTTTATTTATTTATTTTTTAATCCTAAAGGTTACAGTTTATTTACAGGTTCAAATCTACATTTTTAAATCTTAAATTTTTAATGTGGTCTCAGACATTTGGGCCCCATATTTTTATTTATTTGTTTCTTTATTTAACAGGGGCAATACACTAGGCATTGTTACACACAGACAACCGATGCTGTGTACATAGGGCATATAGCATAAAGTTACTTTGCAGTCCCCATCCCTGGTTAGGCTTTTACATAAAATCAAAACATTGAAATAAAAAACAGACACAATCATCAAAAGAAACAACACAAGTACAAGTGCACGTGTAAATACAGATAACTATGTGAGTATATGTTGTACCTAAACAATCAAACAATGGCATATTGACATACCTAAGCACATAAATAACTTCATACAAAGTCGCAAACATAAAATGTAAATTATCCTGCGTACAGAAAGAAAATGTAAACTTAACCAGCCTAAATAAGCCTAAGGTACTCAATGCTCACATCGCTGTAAAGATTTCAGCCATTGTTTCAGCTTTGTAGAGAAAACTGTGAGTTCTGATTGCAACTTTAAATCTACAGGCATGCTGTTCCATAGATGTGAACCTTTCACTGAAAAGGATGATTGACCCACAGTAGTTCTGCATCTCCAAACTCTACAATTCCCACTTACTGCCCCTCTGGTCTTTGCCCCATCACTACTGTATTTTTGTATCAACTGACAGATTACATCAGGGTCAAGGCCATATATGCATTTAAATGCTGTTTTTAAAAATGAAAACTTACATTCTGTCTGTCAATGGTATGTTTACCTGGGCCATGTCCAGATAGAGCAGAACATCTCCATCTATATCAGCTCCCATCATGGCAGCTTCTGTCAGTACCTTCACAGTGTACAGCTCTAGGACAGACACACAAAAACTCATAAAAACAACAGAATATGTCACAATTATGTGTTGGTTTGCATTATCTGTTAATAAATGACTTGTTAACATTTTACAATAAGGTTACATTTGTTAACATTAGAGAAAGAATCAAGTATTTAATGTTGTTTACATGTCTGTCTGGTGTTTTAATGTTTAAGCCATGTCCAAATTCATCAGTCAACACCATTATCTTTGCAATGTACCAAAAAAGTCCTAAAAATGCAGTTTGAAACCGCCCGTTTGCTACTGCAGAACATCTCCATCTATATCAGCTCCCATCATGGCAGCTTCTGTCAGTACCTTCACAGTGTACAGCTCTAGGACAGACACACAACACTCATAAAAACAACAGAATATGTCACAATTATGTGTTGGTTTGCATTATTTGTTAATAAATGACTTGTTAACATTTTACAATAAGGTTCCATTTGTTAACATTAGAGAAAGAATCAAGTATTTAATGTTGTTTACATGTCTGTCTGGTGTTTTAATGTTTAAGTCATGTCCAAATTCATCAGTCAACACCATTATCTTTGCAATGTACCAAAAAAGTCCTAAAAATGCAGTTTGAAACCGCCCGTTTGCTACTGTCACAAACATGTAAGCAAAAGAGTGGTGTGACGTCAGAACCTGGAAAATGAATTTGCCACTGGTTCCTTCGTTTTAAGGGGTTTTATAATGTTTTTTTTTAATTTATGAGAAAAGCCTGTGGTCAACATAACTTGACAACATTTGACGTTTTGTCCTACAACATAAATTGCACACACTGATATCCCAAACTGTCTTATCACGTTTTCAAAAATAAACAAATTGCTTTAAAATTCAAGTTTTCGGTATGGGTGTGTGCGGTTTACGCTGTAGAACAAAACGTCAAAGTATCATCAAGTTATGTTTACCAAAGGCTTTATTTTACTCAAAAATTGGGACGAAAAAAAAAATCATAAAACCCCATAGGAAAAGCTCGAAGGAACCAGCAGCGAATTAGTCTTCTGGGTTCTGATGTCATACCTGCACCACTCAATCCCGTCATCTTGCCGGGCTTTTCACAAACGTTTCTACAGAATTATGTTGTTTTTTGGTTTTTGGTTAGGCTTTTACATAAAATCAAAACATTGAAATAAAAAACAGACACAATCATCAAAAGAAACAACACAAGTACAAGTGCACGTGTAAATACAGATAACTATGTGAGTATATGTTGTACCTAAACAATCAAACAATGGCATATTGACATACCTAAGCACATAAATAACTTCATACAAAGTCGCAAACATAAAATGTAAATTATCCTGCGTACAGAAAGAAAATGTAAACTTAACCAGCCTAAATAAGCCTAAGGTACTCAATGCTCACATCGCTGTAAAGATTTCAGCCATTGTTTCAGCTTTGTAGAGAAAACTGTGAACATTTGACGTTTTGTCCTACAACATAAATTGCACACACTGATATCCCAAACCGTCTTATCAAGTTTTCAAAAATAAACAAATTGCTTTAAAATTCACGTTTTCGGTATGGGTGTGTGCGGTTTACGCTGTAGAACAAAACGTCAAAGTATCATCAAGTTATGTTTACCAAAGGCTTTATTTTACTCAAAAATTGGGACGAAAAAAAAAATCATAAAACCCCATAGGAAAAGCTCGAAGGAACCAGCAGCGAATTAGTCTTCTGGGTTCTGTGAAAAGGATGATTGACCCACAGTAGTTCTGCATCTCCAAACTCTACAATTCCCACTTACTGCCCCTCTGGTCTTTGCCCCATCACTACTGTATTTTTGTATCAACTGACAGATTACATCAGGGTCAAGGCCATATATGCATTTAAATGCTGTTTTTAAAAATGAAAACTTAAAAAAATGATCAAAACTTCACAGATAATACTTTTGAAGGATTTGACAATTATGCCATTTCATTGGTTTCTGATGCATTACTTTTAAAGTTTGTTTGTATAATGACATTACAGGCTTAACAACTGATTGTTAATATTGCACAATAGGTCATATGTGAAAATATCATAGTGTACATAAGCATTTGAGCTGCTTTAAGAGATATAGCCTACATGGTCTTATCAAATAAAAACAGTTCAAATGTGTCTTAATAGTATTGGAGATTTGCTTAATATGGGCATCAAACTTAAGCATAGAGTCTACAATGACACCTAAATATTTAAATTCACTCACTTCCTTGATTTCCTTTTGGTCAATTTTGATTTTAAATACACGCTGTAGAACAAAACGTCAAAGTATCATCAAGTTATGTTTACCAAAGGCTTTATTTTACTCAAAAATTGGGACGAAAAAAAAAATCATAAAACCCCATAGGAAAAGCTCGAAGGAACCAGCAGCGAATTAGTCTTCTGGGTTCTGATGTCATACCTGCACCACTCAATCCCGTCATCTTGCCGGGCTTTTCACAAACGTTTCTACAGAATTATGTTGTTTTTTGGTTTTTAACGGTCTCAGATGGGGAACAGGAACATGGTTTGTGTAACATTAGCGACACATTATTAGCTGTCTGATAATGTGGTCAAGACAAAGGCTAATGATATCAATTACTGTTACATGTTCAACATTAGAGAGTCATACATAAAATGCAGTCAGTTTCTGGTTTAAACATAAACTGCTGAATTAATCCAGTATTGCCACTTGCCATTGTGTAGCTTTTACTTTTACATGTGATTTGAGTGGAGCCGGGGACTAATTTGCATATTCAATAGGTCCGCATATACTGAGGTAAAGGGTGTAGAGTTATAGTCAAGTCATTTAAGGCATGAACATTATTTTCACAGGAAAAGTTTTAAATACTGTATGCTATACTGATTATCAAAGATGAGTTTTAAGGGATTAAATAGGTGCCTGCAGCTGTTCCATTATTAAATAACATTAACAAAGATTAATAAATACTTTGTTAGTTAAATCATTGTTAGTTAAATTTTTCTTAATGCTTGTTAACTAATGGGTCCTTATTACAAAATGTTAGCAATAACTCTTATATATCATATTATTCATTTGTTCAAATGTTTATATTACATATTTGGCAGGCACTTTTATCCAAAGCGATTTGCACTGCTGTACGATATCAGACCGAATCAGACAATCTAAGATTTGGTCAAAACATGGTTGAAACATGAGAAGCCGAATTCCACAGGGGCCCAAGACAACAGTATGTTCATAAATCAGATCCTCGCACTAGCCAGTCTGAAGCAAGCCTAACCAACTCTTTCACAGAACAGGTTTGTATAATGACATTACAGGCTTAACAACTGATTGTTAATATTGCACAATAGGTCATATGTGAAAATATCATAGTGTACATAAGCATTTGAGCTGCTTTAAGAGATATAGCCTACATGGTCTTATCAAATAAAAACAGTTCAAATGTGTCTTAATAGTATTGGAGATTTGCTTAATATGGGCATCAAACTTAAGCATAGAGTCTACAATGACACCTAAATATTTAAATTCACTCACTTCCTTGATTTCCTTTTGGTCAATTTTGATTTTAAATACATCCAGCACTTTGTTCTTTAGTGAAAAACACATTGAAACCATTTTGTTATTTAAAGTTAAACAGTTATCCTGCAGCCACTGGAAAACACTGACCAGTTGCCTGGTTAACAATTCTGCAGCCAGATGATACGTTTCTGCTGTTACATAAATAAGTGTGTCATCTGCATACATTTGACAACTAACCTTCTTTCAATTTTCAGGTAAATCATTTAACTTATATATAAACAAAAAAGCAAAGGACCCAATATTGAACCTTGTGGTACACCTATTTTGCATTTTTGAAGTGATGACTTCACACCACGAATTTTAACAGATTGCTGTCTACAACCCAGGTATGATATGAACCAGTTTAGAGCTTGCTGAGAAAAGTTCATTTGTTTCAATTTATTTATGAGTACTTCATGATTCACAGTATCAAAAGCCTTTTTAAAGACAAAAAATACTGCTCCCACTACTTTTCCTTGATCCAAACTACTTTTTATGCGATCTATAAAATGACAAATAGCCATGTCTATTGAATACTTTGTCTGAAATCCAAATTGCTTAGAGTTTAAAATATTTAAACTTTACAAGTAATTAATTCATTGTTCAGCCATTAACTTTTCTAAAACTGTGGAAATTACTGTGATAATTGAGATGGGTCTATAATTACACACCTCATCAGTCTCTCAAGACTTAAAAACTGGGGTCACCACAGCTGTTTTAAAATTGTGTGGAAACTCACCAGTTTTAATAGATAAATTTACCAAATGAGCTATTGGCTTTACCAGTGTTGCACTATATTTTTTAATAAGAGAAGCATCTAAACCAAATATATCTTTAGCTTTTGAACTGTTTAATTGATTAATAATTTTACAGATTTTATCTTGATCAACCTGTAAAGTATAAACATTTCTTACTACATCATGTGATAAACAAACAATTGAAATTTGCTGCAAGTTCTTCTACTGATTTAATAAAACAGGTTTTAAATTAATTAGCAATTTCCAAAGCATCAGTACTGACCTTTCCATTTATATTCAGTTTTGTTATGTCCTTACTTTGACTGAAGTTCTGATTGGTTAATTTATTCAAATGTTTCCAAATAAACGAGTTATTGCCCTGTGAGTCAGCAAACAACTGCATGAAATATGATGACTTTGCTTTTCTCAGTTCACTAACCACTTTATTCCTTAAACCTTTAAAGATCAATATATCTGTTTGTAGTTTTGTAGATATAGATTTTTTTCAGTGCCAGATCCCTATTTTTCATTAGCTGAAGAATATCATTATTTATCCATCATTATTTACTTTTAAAGGAACATATAAACTTTTGGACTGTATTTGCAAGTGTGTCCATCAACAAATCACAGCACTCATTCAGATTATCAATTTGATATATACTCTCCCAATTTATGTTATTCAACTCATTTTCAAACTGAGATATTTACTGCTTGGAAATTCCAATTTGTGAATTATTAGCTCTGTTCCAAAAAAAAAAAAAAGCTCTGAAATAATTGTTTTGTTAATTCTATGACAATCAATATCAAATTATGATCAGACAAACCTGTTAACAAATTATACATTTTAGTAATACGCTCTGGTATATTTGTAAAAGTGTAATTATCAATGTTTTACTAGTTCGGGTGATTCTTGTGGGGCTTGTTATCATTTGATGCAATTTATATTTAGATGCTGGGAATACTAATTTGTATTGATTATATGTTGGGAATATTAATTTGCATTGATTTTTCATACTTGGTAAGCTTATTTATTATTTTGGATTACTAGATATAGCATTAGAAATGAAGGGTTGAAACTAGATCAATCCAGATGTTAAGAGGAATATTCTGTTTGTCTCTTGTTATTTCATTCTAAGAAAAAAAAAGTCAATAGACTGTTCAACACAGTCTATTGTGTTATTTTAGTATCACTGAGATACTATTATAGTTTTTCATATTTTGTATTTGTCTTATTTTTCTATTTTTGTTTTAATTTTGGTTAGTTTTTATTAATTTTGTTGTGTGTTTTTGTTATTTTTTTTCTAAATAGTTTTTATTAAGTTTTATTTCAGTTTTAGTTTTAGTTATTTTAGTATAATTTTTGTATCACGTTACCTTTTCATCAAGCTCAAATAAAATAAATTTAAGGGTTTTATTTTATTTATGGTTTCTTATTGCTTTAGTTTTAGTTAACTATAATAACCCCGATTCAACATCACTTAAATGTCCCATCAACACTACTTGCTTCAGATAGTACAAAATTAAATCACCTCTTCCTTTTTTTTGTCTCTGCCTATTCTTTCCAATTTCAATATAACAGTGTTACCATTAAAATATACACCACAAATGTCATCTTTAAAAGCTCAGTGTTCCCAGTGGTACTGGTTTAGTCTTAATGTGAGTGCACTGTACCTCTTTTGTACAACTCTCCACAAATGGTCCACCAAACATGGCTGCCATCCAATCACAGCTTGAGATGAGCAGTGGTTTATGGGCCATAATGGTACCATCATCCAATCTGAACACCACATCTGCAGCAAAGAACAGACAATCTTCTGTAGCTTTTCAAATCACTGTTATAATGATATATCACATCTATCTCATATAAACATTCTCCACTCTCTGGTAAATCAGCATACATAGCGATTCCGATGCTGAAATGAAGTGAACACTTACTGTTGACAATATTTACTATACTATTTTACTGAAGTTAACTAAAATCATCCCTTGTTACAGTAGATCTGAAACTGACACAAGGGGAACTACCACTATTGTTATGTGGACATGGTCCAATCTTAAATTCAGACAATATTGGACAATATCATCTTGACAACTTAAAAGGCACTTTGTGACAGGCTCAATATTACATTCCACTAAAGCTCAATCATAGTGCTAGAGTGAAGGATAAATAAATAGAAATGCTCAGTTTATGTTTGGAGAGGGAAAAGCTCGGTCAGCATTGCAAGACAGCTTGATGTCCTCCAAACCCTAAGAGTGCTGAAAAACACAATACATCCACACCGGTTCTCACTACCAGAAGAGCACTTATTATGAAACCGAAATCCAGCTGACAAAATATGCAGGCTTGTTTTTTCTCTCTGGGGGCGAATAATTGAGCTGAGAGCTGAAGTAGAGGGGAAAATAGCTTGAAGGGACATTCTGCTTGAGCGCATCTCACATTTGAGAAAAAAAATTGCTTTGGTTATAAATAATGCTGGGCGACCTTCCGCTAGGAGGTACACTGTACACCCAGCATGTGCAAATACCAAAAACGCAGAAGTTTGCTTTTCAATATACAGCTGACAGTATAATTCTACACAACACAGAAAGGTTGGGGTGACAAATAGTGACATTTACAGGAAAAAGGGCGAAAGGACAGCTAAATTAGTCCCATCAGTTGTCTGAATGCTAGGCACAGTTAGTGTAACTGACAGAAATACAACAAATAAATAAGGTAATGTAACACCTCCAGTTCTATTCGTACATCTCAGGAATGGGAGGTAGGCATGCTAACAAGGACGCTAAAGACTTAAGCTCCTAGCATCAGTCACTAGTGCGCGTGGAGTGTGGAGTGGAGTGAGGTTTATTCACACAGCTCTTACTAGCTGCCCCCCCCCCCAAACCTCACTCCCATCCGGGTCACGGCACCAATATAGCCCTTCCAGTTCTACTCACACCCCTCCAAGTGGGATTCGAACAGGCGTCTGCATGGGAGGCAGTTCGGTAACAAGGATGTCAAAACTGTCCTCCATTATACTAACAGTAATACATAATGCACAATGCTAATCACAGTTCTCACAAACAAACAGAGATCTACAGATTTTTAAGACTGGGTGATATATTGAATATTCATTATATATCTGTGATCATTTTGCTGCATCTTGAATATTGCAAAATTTTAATGCGCCATTAGGTTTCCTAAAGTTTTTATTTCCTAAAGTGTTTTATTCTTTTTTTTTTTTTCGCAAATCACTTCAAACTGTCCTTTTCAATGAGTTAATTCAAAACCCTGATTCAGCAATTTGTTTGTATTACTCAAGATCACCCAAAAATGTTTGTGAGATCTGTGTGGCATTGCTTAAAATTTTTTACTCCTATTTTTCATATACAGAAGGTTTTATAGAAGATATGTCATTTTGCCGCATATAAATGAAAATTATTAAATATTTTTTTTATATCATTGAAAGAAAACTGTCTAGAAAAACTGTGTGAAAGCATTCCCTAAAGTGTTTTATTCTTTTTTTTTTTTTTCGCAAATCACTTCAAACTGTCCTTTTCAATGAGTTAATTCAAAACCCTGATTCAGCAATTTGTTTGTATTACTCAAGATCACCCAAAAATGTTTGTGAGATCTGTGTGGCATTGCTTAAAATTTTTTACTCCTATTTTTCATATACAGAAGGTTTTATAGAAGATATGTCATTTTGCCGCATATAAATGAAAATTATTAAATATTTTTTTTATATCATTGAAAGAAAACTGTCTAGAAAAACTGTGTGAAAGCATTCCATCTAACTAGATTTTTAATGTATTTGACTTATTTCATGTACCTTTTTGAATGGCAACATTTCATTTTGGTATTCTGAATAGTTGTTTGGTTGAAATAATGGCCTCTAAACTTTTCACCAATTTCAGAGCAATTCCATTTTTCAACAGTCTTGAAATTTACTCTTAAAGACAGTTCATTTAATGTAAAAGCAGTCATGGCAAACTAGATAAAAGCCCTAGTCCACCTCATTTACCAACTAGTTGCTTTTTGGTTGACTTGACTATCATCCTGGCCCATCCCTAATAACTACAGTACCAAGCAAACATACAGTTCACATGCCTCTCACCAGAGAAGGTCCCTTTGGCCAGACATTCTTTCACTCGATTGGTGCGTCTCACGTGAAAGGCCTTGGAGATCTCCTGATTCATGAAGGCCTCATTGTTCAGGATGTTAGCCACCATCATACGCAGGTCAAACACTTCCAGCAGCTCTGCGATGTGGGCAACCTGCATTAGCTCCTTCTCCCGCTCGTCTAGTTTCCCTGTATACAGGTACCGCAACACAGATCGGAATGGACCCGGCTGCATTGAAGGGTCCATGTGCACAACAGTAATTTTTCTAAGGTTGATGGTGACGGGGTCATCCACCATTTCTTCTTGGATGCTAATAAAAGCACGACTCAAGGCAGGGAGCAGACGACCACGATGATCTCCGTCACCTTTTAGAGTTCCATCACTGGTACAGGCACGCAAGTTTGCTCTATCTTTGTCACCGTTACTTTCACAAACGTCAAAACTAGCTGCGCGCATCAGCAAATCACGGCCAGAAAGCGGTGGCCCTCGGGGTCGTTCTCGCTCCCGTTCGGTCTCCTCAGGGCCCCGAGGTTCAGTCAAGAAGAGGTCGTAGAACTTGGAGGAAGATGTGGCAAGGTAGATGCGGTGAGCGAAGATCCTCTGCCGTTCCTGAAGGACTAAGATGACGTCGGCACAGAGCGGGTCCTCCAACAAGCGGCTAGGGTGCTCTTCTATGTTAGTGGGAGGGGCGGGAACGGTGATAATGGGTGGAGGGGGCTTAGGGGGAAGGAAGGGGGCTTGGAGAAATGGCCTTTGAACGTTTCGTAAATGAGACTTCCAGAACTGCAGATGACGACGAGAAATGAGGGCTGCACGGATAGCATTGTCGAAAACATCCTTAACCCCGAACTGAGCAACTATGCTGGTCTCATAATAAGGGACGCCTAGTTCTTTAGCCACCTCACGGCCTTTCTCTGGCGCCAATATCTCATTGGATTTAATGGGTCTGAAACAAAAAAAAAAACAGCATGATACTAAATAATTAGCTTTCACAAAAATGACCATTCAGTCATCATTTACTCACCCTCATGTCGTTACAAACCTGCATGATTTCCTTTCTTTTGTGGAAAACCAAAAGACTTACTCTTTACCATACAAGGAAAGTGAATGGGCAAAGACCAGGGGTGTCCATTCCTGCTCCTGGAAAGCCAACGTCTTGCAGAGTTTAGCTCCAACCAGCTTCAACAAACCTGTCTGGAAGTTTCTAATTACTGCGTCCAAAAGCTGAAAAATGCTCCTTGCGCATTCTGAGGTAGAAATGCAACAAGGCACGTCCAAATCCTACGATCTGTCATATCCTGTCTACTGAGTTACCTTTATCTCATTGATTTCTGAAGGCAGCATAAATGTGTCATTTAGGGATGGGCATTTTTCAAAAATATTGTATTCGAATATTTGGGCTCATAAAAAAATTAATTTATTTAAATTATGTTTAATGAGAAATACATTATTTTTTAATAATCAAGTTTTTGTCGCCATTTCTGAACAAACTTATGATTAGGCATTGTACATAAAAATGTTCTACAACAAGGTTTCAAGGTTTTCTTTTAGTTGAAAATGTGTGTAAACATATATATATATATACACACACACCAAAAAAAAAAAAAAGCATTCAAGCTCAAGCAAAGCAAACAGAAAAAATACAGCAGACCATGCCAATTACAGTACAGGACGTACATACACTCGAGACGGCATATGTTATATTGTTTCACATGTTAATGTTGAGAAAAACAATAACATCCACATGCTCGGGTGAAAGTTGGCTCCTCAGTCTGATAACAATAAGAACGCGTGCAGACAGACGTTCTAGAGACACAAAGATAACGGTGTGCTAAGCAAAGTACAAATACAGCGCTTTGTGTTTTCTGTTCTTAAACTCTCCCTCAAGGAAATTTAAAGGAAGCATATGTCTCAAGATCATTGGCTATCATATAAGCTCTCTCCTCGGCTCACTTGGGGTGCATCTGCGCTTATCTGCAGTCGTGAATACAGTGATTGACAGCTGTCTTTCCTCAGTCGACCAGTGTTCATGTGATTTCTCATTGTGGTGGTGATATTATGATAACTCAGTTTCACTGATTCATTTGATCAAAAGTAATTCCAAACTTTGCGAGGCAGACAACGACATTCTGTGATCAAATACAATCAACTTGTTAACACGCTCCACAGCGCCACCCAGTGCATTTAGTTATAACTGACTTTTAGTTTGCATGCATAGGATTTATCATGGATTCCCTGCATTTACGTCCAGCAAAGCAAAACAGTAAAATTTGATTAGTGTTTTTATTTTTCGAATAATAATTACATATCGAATATTCGACTAGTTGTGCACACCCCTAGTCCTTCAATATCGCCAGGGTCGATATTGTCCCCATCACTTTTTTTTAAACATCTTGAGGCATGTTTGTAACTAATGCAGATGAAACATATCCAGCTGTCATTAGTTTCTGTTAAATAAGATGCAATATGGCGCTTGAATCTGTTGTTTTTGAAATCATGCTGAATGTTCGTTGCCGATGTTATTAATGTTCGTTTGTGGCTCATGCACAGACTTCACACACAATCTATCGCTTAATGATGTTGCTGAGACTATCTATTCATTCCGGTTAAATCGCAAAACAAAAGAGCAGAGCACAAACGTGTCCCTGCTCTTGATATACAATCGCTGATGAACATCTTTGATTTTAATGAGAAAAAAAAAACTATACAAGGGCAGATTAGAACCCAAAACCTCTAGCACACTTATGAAAACTCTACGTCTAGACTGCTTAAGAATATGAATATCCAATGCATATCTATGTATTTATTCACTGACGTGAATCTTGGGCCTAATAATGCATTTTAGCGTATTATGTTTAAACATGAGTTCTATGTCAATGCATTAAACTTAGTGTACTCTTGAAATATGATTTCTGGACATCGCAATTGTTATTGTACATATCTGATTTAGCATTATATTAGCAATTTTAGTCATTAATCACTGAAAATCCTCCTCCACCACTGCTCTCAAATCGTATTCATGTGTTATTTATATGACATGTCAAGATACATTGCAAAAGTTGAGGGTACAACATGAGGGTAAGTATATAATGTCAGAATTGGAATTTTGTATTATTTTGTATTATTTTTTGAGTGAACTACTCTTTTAAAATACTGTTATAGATATCATAGACAGTAAAATGTATGTTTACAACAGTGTTTCTCAACCCAGGTCCTTAAGGCACCCCAACACATTAGGTGTGTTCGACTAAAAGCAGCGCTGTACAGACCAATCGCTGTATGACATCAAAGTACCGCTAGAGCAATTCGAAAGCATAAGGAGCCATCTGCTCTCTATAGCTCTCACAGTACTGCACAGCGCCGCTTCAAGTCGAACACACCTATTTTCAATCTCCTTCTAAACAAACACACCTGAATCAACTAATTAGCTCAATTGCACAGACTCAGTCAGATAAGGGAAACATCCAGAATGTGTACTGTTGGGGTGCCTCAAGAAACAGTGTTGGGAAACACTGGTTTGCAACATACAACTGTTAAATTTCTAGCATTAATGGCTTCCAATAGTTGCGTTTGCTGTGGTAATTTACCTGGCCAGTGGGCGGCGAGCTCTGTTCACTGCCTCTAGGTCAGCATACCGCAGGTCTAGCTGGCAGCCCACTAGGATAACAGGAGCTCTGGGACAGAAATGCTTGATCTCAGGGTACCACATTGTCCTCACATGGTGGAGCGAGTTCGGGTTTGCAATGGAGAAACACAACACCACCACATCAGACCTGTTAAGAAACCAGACACAACTCTTTAACTGGTTAAAACGGTTTTGCTTGGTAACCATTTTAGGGTCACCTTTGACTTCTGCACAATTTAAGCTTATCTGTGAGAGCAAGGTTTAATCTGATACAGTTCTGTGGAATTTGACATGTTTGTGGGGAAAAATGAGTATCTTAATGGAAGTACTGTTGTACAAAGCTCAAAAACATTTAATTAGAATAATTTTTTATATATATTCCACATAAAATGTTTTGTCCCGTATTTACTCATTTTCATGTTGTGATTTTATTTTTGTTTTTTTACGCCAACATTTTTCATTACTACTACAGGTGTAAATACCTTCACAAACCTTCACAAAATGTAGAATAAAATATGGGGAAAAGGACAACATTAAAAATGAAGAAGAATTTAAAAAATACTTAATCTTTCATAAATTAGTATAAATATACATGTGGATATATGCACACTGTAATGGCTAATATTGCCCACAATCCATTGCACTTTGGTGAAGGATTCGGTTCAGAACTACAAACACAAATAAAAAACATTCAAATTAAACTACAAACATGGCGGATGTGTGCGACCCGATGGATAAGTAGAGAGGTTTAGATAAAAGGGTTTGAGTTACTACTAATCAACATTTAACCTGGTAAAAAAATAAATATATATATATATATATATATATTCCTTGTGATGGTCACCAAAAGTGTCCCAGAGACGCAAGGACACGCTGACATCATCCACCACATCTCTGGACCTTTCTAGAACCTGGCCGGAGAGACATACCTATCACATGCATGGAGATTTACCCAAGAAACCGCATACAACACATTTTTTTACATTTTATCAGATTATTAATTAGGGAAATTATAGAAAGTGGCATCCAGATGCATCCAGAAACATCCACGTGTTTCATATACTTTTTTTATGAATAAGAATATGACAGTAGGCTTTCCTCACCTCCTGGCAGACTCTGTACTGATCTATTGCCCAAACAGTGGGCACATGTGTGGCAAGTAGCTGGTACTGTGTTAACGTCGCATTACAGGCCCGGGCACAGATAAGCCGGGTCTTTCCAACTGCGTTGTCTCCAACCACCACACACTTGATAGTCTCCACATTTGGCCTCTCATAATCCATGTCAGAATCCATAAAATGATGCCTTTTACACACACACACAAATAATAAATATAATATATAAAAATATTTATAGCTGATTAATATATTTAAAATAACTTTTAAATATTTAGAAAAATATATAAATAAGGAAAAACATTTCTTGCCAAGAAACTACTACAGATGCACAAAGACATACAGTAGATGTGAATTTTGGTTGATTATTTTATCATTGATAAGCGGGTCAGTGACGTGGTCTTTTTTTGGTCCTTTTTGTCAATCAAACAATAAACAACAACAACAAAAAAAGCAGTTCATAGATACAATGACATTTCTATAATGATTTAATTTGGACATTTTTGTAATTTAAAAATTGTTACTTTTTTAAAAATGTCACGTTGTTTTAATTCTTATGTTTAAGAATTAAATTTCATAACATTTAAATAATAAAAAAATGTAAGTATTTAAAAAGAAAATTATATGTGTACACTCATGTGTATTGCAGGTGCAAAGGTAATATGTTTTATTACTTTTTACTTGATAAACCACATGAATTATTAGAGTCATTAAATTTATATATTTCTTGAAAATTGCATTTTTCCCTGAAATCAACCAAAACAGGAATACAAAAATTTAATTTCTAAGAACCTGGCACATAAAAAAAATTCCAATCTAATAAGCAAATTCTCAGTTATTCTCACTTCTTGACTTCCTCCATTCAGCCCACTAAAAGTGATCTCTATAATTGTGGAGATTCAAACCGACCTGATTTAGCATGTAAAGCAATCAGAATGGCAACATATGAAATCAATAAGGAACTACAGCCCTACTGTCTCTGTATTGATGCCAGTGGCAACTAACGAGGCTTCAGAGCATTTTAAAGTTAGCTGCCTGTGTGTTTGAGTGCACTGAAAGCTCTTGGTAAGGTACACTGGTCCCTTGAGTGGGCTTCATTTCAGTTGTGTACTAAATTTTTAACTTCTGTGCAAATGAATTAAAGGGGTCATATGATGCGATTTCAAGTTTCCCTTTCTCTTTGGAGTGTTACAAGCTCTTGGTGCATAAAGAAGATCTGTAAAGTTGCAAAGACTAAAGTCTCAAATCCAAAGAAACTGGGTCAGCTGGCCTATCAGAGCACACTGCGCTTGTCAAAGGAGGGGGCTTTGTTGAAAACGACGTGTTTGAGAGAGGCGGGGCATAGAGGACCTACAATAATGTACAGTATTTGAAAAATAATGTGTTTTTTGAACATTAAAGCATGTCAACATATTCTGTTACACCAAATACACAAAATAATGATCTTTAAAATAGCATCATATGACCCCTTTAAACACTTGCAGCAACACAATAGGCACACAGTAGGTGTTTCAAAAAACAGTAACCTTGTAAGTTACTGTATGTTACTAATTATGTAAACTTTAAAGTAAAAAAGCATCATTCACATTCAATAGGCCTACATTGAAAAGAGTGCACAGGATATTCTTAAAAAAAGTAACGTTTTGTCTTTCACAGAAGAAATAAATTATAGTTTGGAATAATATAGGGTTAGTAAATGATGACAGAAGTTTCAGTTTTAGGTAAACTATAAGTGAGTGATTTTTAATTAAGCTCAAAGCTGTTACCAGCGTCACCATCACAGAGGTTTTAAAAAGCTGATGGGGTTACTAGCTGGGTGATCACAAAAACAGAGGAACAGATGCTAATGATAAAGTGCAGCTGGGATGAGATGTTGTCATTGTTGTTTTTGTCCCCCTAAATTCATCCTGTAAGAGATGTGTACCATTAAACTAGGGTGCATCCCAATATGTGTATACTTATGCACCATTCTGTGCAGTTTTTAATATAAAGAGTATTAGTAGTGTGTTCAAACTGAAAATTAAAAAAAGAAAAGTACAAAAGTGCACTTTAAATCCATAATTAAGTTTTAAGTGTTTGTTCATGTTTTTGTTGCTGTTACGTGACGTAGCGGTGTCTGATCAGGGGTGAGACGTGGGCTGATGACATCATCGTTTCAGAAAATATACGGATTCGCTGCCCACACGAAAACGCAAGGGCGGCGTTTTCAGATTTATCCACTCTGGGACCCGGTTTAAAAAAATATCGGTTTCACTCTCCCAAAACGCCGGATCCGTGTGGACGAAACGCCTATACGATACAAAATGTATGCGTATACAGCTAAACGCGTCTACGTGTGAACGGGGCATGAGTTTGACACCCCTGCTCTAAACCTATCAATAATAATAATAATAATTATTATTATTATTATTTATAAAATATATAAAATAAAAAGTATTCATACTAAATGTTATCATATTTTAAATGATTAAAAAAATTATTGTTGACAAATAGGTAAAACCTATTGGTTGGAAGGATAGTGGCAAAGATTGGCAAAGATTTAAGATGACAATGAATTAGTTTCACTGTGATCCTTAAATAGTCTTTCAATGTCATCTAATGATTCTTGTTCAAAATATGCCTGACTAGATATTTTCGTATATGAAGTATTGTTCAACTGAATGACATAGGCCTATAATAACGCAAATACATAGGACAGGTTCTAAGGGCAGAATATAATATATGGAGAAAAAAATATAAGGCTGCATTAAACTTTTATTGTTTTAATTCTTGAAAGCCCCACACATTATCAGATAATGGTCACATAAACATAGCTATATGGCATATAATCAATATATAATCAGTATGGATGCATTAGTCCATCACTCAGGGTTATTAAGACAGTTAATCATCCCATCATTCAGTGTTAACTGATAAAGTTATCAAGTTACAATGATGCACGCTCACGTGACTTAAATATTGATTAAATCAATTGATTCAATCCGATTTAATGCCTTCTCTAAATACACTATCGCAATCGCCGTACGTAGCCTAATAGTGCTGGCACAAGCATTCTAAACTCTAGATTATGTCGCTCGCAAATAGATAGACTGCATTAAGAAGTATTCAAATAAATATAAATAATATGAAGTTATATAACAGACACTGGTGTATTATTACCTCGTGTCTTGAAAATGGAGGTGGCTGGTATAGCGGCACAGTCTTTGGTTTCCAAGGAAACGAAATTTACTCCTCCTCTTCTACTGTACCATGAGCCCCTGTTATTAATGCAGCGTTATTCCACTAATCAAAACGTAAATGGGTAAAAGCGTAAAATGAAGGAGCATCTTCTTAAACTCTGTCCGATGACCGATGAAAACTGTCCTACTCACTCAAAGTTCATCTGAATCGTTACGCCTTTCAAGGGATATATTATAAAGTAGCTACCACAGTGTTACCTAATGATTTACGATAGGCATATTTGCTAGTAAAGATAGTAAAGTTAAACTTCCAAAGGGTGGTCACTTGAACAATTTTATTTATTTATTTATTTGCGTTTTATTAATATTTATGTACACATTTTATTTTATTATGTATTATTGTTAGGCTATAATTATTAGATATTATTAAAATACTTTAAAATAATACAATTAAAAATTGAAATACATAAATACATAAAATGAAATATTTAAATATGCAAAAATACTGTAATATAAAAAAATAAAATGAAATATTAAAATGTACTAAAATAAAGTAATATTATTTATTTTTACCAATTAAAATGTATTTTACATATGCTAATTCAGTTTATTTATAAAAGCAGGTTATGTGTATGTGTGATGGACAAATTAACTAAAACACACAAATTGCATAATTTGTTTTTGGACGCTCGAATGATATACGAATGATCTTGTCTATCCCGTTTACAGTAGTAGCTTATACATCTGCCATGTAAAACGACATTTATTTATGATAACTCTCACGAGAAAGAAAAATTTGAAAGCAGCATCGATTGGATTTTCTGAATGACATAAAGCGTGTTCACCGCCTCTGCCTGCCTTACTTCAGGCTATTATGTAACCGCTGATGTCTCCTTGAGAAATGACACTTTAAGTGTAGTCTTAATAAATAACAGCGACGTAATGTCCTCATAAAGCAGTAAGTAAATAGAGTGAGACACACACAGGCTGCGGCTGCTCTTACCGCATCACAGGGAAGTGCTGCATCGGCTCGGCCGATATGGGGAAGCGACAGAAGAAATGCATCGGATGTGGCTGGAGACTGAGGAAAGCTGGAGCTCAACTTCATTTTCGAATCAGGAATACACAGCTTGGAATCGCTGCCGCCAATCAAACCGCTTACGAGTGAAACTGATCTTTGTTTCTCAAACGCCATCGGATGAATCGTTGAATTTCGGCTGTGGCTGTCAGGCAGCGGGGCCGGACAGACTGCTCTTAATGTTTCCTCATTTACCGTACGAACTGTACAACACAGGCACAGCAACACCGCACTGGCCATTCACTGCACACATACAGACACAGCAGTACTTCTCATTCACTGTAGTCACACACACACACACACACACACACACACACAGACTCCTTCTTCACTTCCTTTAGCAAGGGCTAAATTCAATCTCTCTTTAACAATGTGACACTGGATAATGAGGTAATGTCTGTGTTTCCTACGATTTTTAAGCCTAAATCTAAGGGCCTAATCTAGGTTTAAAATTAAGCACTACCTGATTAAACAATCCAGATTTGATACATGTGGAAATTTTAAGTACAAAATATGACACTATAGCCTATAATAAAATAGCTATAACCAAAAGCTTCAGAACATGTTAAAACATGAACTACAGACTGTCTAGTGTCTGTGTGCATATTTATAACATGACAAACAATCCTTATTTAAAGGGTTATTCAAGGTTAAATCTAAATTTAAGACATCTGAAGTAAACCTTAATTGTTTGTATCCCATTTCACTTCTGAAATTTGACATAGTATTTCCATATAAAACAGAATATTCAATGACAAAATTTAGACTGTGTACACTGTTCATAAAAGCATATGCTGAATATGTGCTATAAATAAAAAGTGCTAAAAACAAATAGTTTCATAAATAAAACGGCAGTTGAGATGGTATTCTTTATTGATATGGAGTAGAGGTAAACAGTATTTGATACATGTCATGATTTAAATCAGAATCAACAAAATCATCTTTGCAATGCAGATGTAACATACATTTAGCAAATAAAATATGAAATTGTGTTGGGAAAAAATGAAATGCAATTTGAAACTAAAACCAGCAAATCATGAGTCAGTCAGTCATTCAGTGGTTTTGCTGTGGCTTTATTTGGAACAATTTGCAAAATAGAGCAAGAACAGACATATTGTGCCTAAAAAGTAAATCACTAAGCGATTTTTGCCAAACGATGTTGATATTTGAAAGCACCATAACAAACACGCCCATACCCCAACAGGACCTCGCCCTTATTTTGATAACTCAGCTCTACATGTACGTACACAACCCTGGCAGCGACAATGGCGGAATCTGCAATGCCTGCCGGCCGCAGTATATTCAAGAAAAAGCCATCACAGAAAAGTTGTGTGAAAAAGCAAAATAAACTTAACTCACCTATCAAGAAGAAACAAAGCAACCTCAGCGTCCGATTCCCTTCTCGCTCCTTGAGTTTCTCCACCGCTGGAAAGCTGCTCCGATATTTACTACCTCTTCCCTGATCGTAACCCTTCTTTTTAATGTTTTGTTCCTCCGAAATGTTCCTCTTTTGTATCTGCCTTCTCTCACTATCTAGTCGATCTGCTAATATCAGTCCTTAGCATTCTCTTCTCCCTATCATTACTAGACACACCCCTTACTGCTGATTGGCTGCGAGTGTGTTTTGGGACTCGGCCCGACATTGTGGTTAAAAGCGTTTTTCAAAAATCGCTTAGTGCACATTTAATGTTTTGGCAAAAATGGTTTTAAATCCATCTTGAAAGCATTTCAGAGGGCATTTACACCTCTTTTCACAATAAGATAGCTATCTGATCAGAGAAAATACTTTAAGTGACCGATTATAAACATTTCCAAGGCAAACCACCTCAGCAAACCATATCAGGAACAAATAACAGGTGGCCCACCGGACCCATCGCTCTTGTTTCTTCACTCCAGTCAGGGTTTTCTTCACACGACCCTTGATGCTCCAGATGATGACCCAGCCCAAAGGCAAGATGGTGTCAGGAGGCACATCTCAGGCTTACTGTTCTTAGAGCCCAGCCAGCAAGAAAGGACAAATCCGAAATGCCCGAAAAACAGTTCCCAATGAGCCCATCTGAAATTCAGCCTTTTAGCAAACTGGATATTATTGCAGGTTGCTGTGCTCCACACCACAATTGGCACAGCCACCCCCTCAAGACAGTAACGCCCCTCTCCCTCTCCCGAATCTGGACCAGATAGTAAGGGCTGTGCAGGTCCAACTACTTGAGAAACCTGCCCCCTGCAGGATCTCGAACTCTGATGACATACAGAGTAGAGGGTACCTGTTCTTAATGATTATTTTATTCAGCCCCTGATAATCAATGCTGGGACACAAAGGTCCATTCTTCTTTTTCATGAAGAGGAATCCTGCCCTTGCTGGAGACAAGGAATGATGGATGATGCTGACTGTTAGAGACTAGAGACAAATACTTCTGTTGTGTTCTGTGTAATTGCACTAGAGGGCACTAGTGAGTACAAGGAGGAGGGAAGAAGATAGGGAGAAGAAGAAGGACATGAGTGTGATAGACATGGTTAATATGAGTTTGTGTATTAGTGATAAATAAAGAAGTTATGTTATTGTACTTACCTCGTCAATACTCTGATTTAATATAGTAACTGCTTACTTACATACTACCGAATACAACAATTGGCGACGATGGCGAGTCTTCCCACACCTGCTCCGTTCCTACCATGTGCTTCTGATCCACCGATACCCTTCTGCACGTGGAAAAGAATCTTCGAGAACTACATGCTGGCTATTAACGCGTCAGGAGATTCCTGGACGACGGCTCGAAGACGCGCAGTTCTTTTACATTGCCTGGGGACAGAAGGACAGCGTATTTTCTACACTTTGCAAAATACTGGTACGACTTATGACGAAGCAATGTCCTCTTTGGAAGCGCATTTCATTCCGAAAGTCAACGTGGTTGTTGCACGTCACCAGTTCAGACAGAGAGCTCAACGTGCGGATGAAACGATTGCACAATACACTACAGCGTTAGGAGAATTGGCAGTCGATTGTGCTTATGGTACAGTAGAGGACGAAATGATCCGGGATCAGCTCATTGAGAAAGCGTACGCTACAACAGTGCGTGAAAAACTTCTACTGGATCAGCCCGCTTCGTTGGAGGCTGCTGTAACTGTTGCATGCCAGATTGAACAAGCATTGCACAATGTGAATTTACTTCGGGATACTGCTCAGGTACATGCGGTGAGTTCAAAGACTTCTCATTTTCGATTAACTACAAAAGACAGACCTAAAACTAAACCGAGTAAGCCTACTGTGTCACAGCGTACTTGTCACAGATGTGGCCCTACTAAGCACTTGGCAAATGCAACTGATTGTCCAGCATCTAAAGCTACATGCAATTCATGTGGCAAAACAGGACATTTTGCGAAAGTGTGCCGTTCGACGAAATCAGTTCGCACAGTTCTGCCCGAAGTACAAATATGCAGTACGAACTGTGAAAATTCTTGGAAGCGCATTTCATTCCGAAAGTCAACGTGGTTGTTGCACGTCACCAGTTCAGACAGAGAGCTCAATGCGCGGATGAAACGATTGCACAATACACTACAGCGTTACAAGAATTGGCAGTCGATTGTGCTTATTCCATTCACAGGCAACCATTCACACCTCCAGCAACCCCCCTCTCCCCCACACCTGCAATTCAGATCAGTGAAGACGAGGTGCGCCAGGCCTTCCGGAAGCAGAAAAGGAAAAAAGCGCCAGGCCCAGACTGTGTTACACCAGTCTGTCTGAAATCCTGTGCTGACCAGCTGGCCCCCATCTTCACACAGATCTTCAACAGATCACTGGAGCTGTGCGAAGTCCCTTCATGCTTCAAACGCTCCACCAGAGTGTTCAATTGGTCACGTACATGAGAGGACACATACCAGTTCTAGGATGTCTCACAGCTAAAGTGTCACTAAACGGAGTGTCTGCTACTGTTCCACTCTACGTTGTGAAAAACGGATCTGCCTTATTAGGCATGGATGTACTTAAAGCACTGAAATGTACAATTAACCATGACTGTACTGTTACTGTTTTTACTACCTCTGCTTCAGTCCACAGTGTTGCAAATGCTGAGCCCGTGGGGTGTGTGAAAGGCTTCATGCACAAGGTCAAAGCTCGTGATGATGCAGTGCCAGTTCAACAAAAACTCAGTCGACTTCCCTTTTCTGTACATAATGCAGTTTCAGAGGAACTAGAATCCCTGCTGAATCAAGGTATTATTGAGTGAATTGATGCTTCCCCCTGGATTTCGCCAATAGTAGTCACTACAAAGAAAGGAGGAAAAATTTGACTTTGTGTTGATCTTCGTGAACCGAACAAAGCATTAATAGTCGACAAACATCCATTACCCCATATGGATGAACTGTTAAGTGAGTTGAGTTTTCGACTATTGATCTAACATTACGCATGAGGGTCTTTTCAGATTCCGCCGTGTTCCTTACGGTTTAGCTTCTGCTCCTTCAGCTTTCCAAAAAATGATGGAGACGGTGCTAAAAGGTGTCCCAGGTGTAAGAAACTATTTGGATGATATAATAGTTTACGTCACTTCACAGACTGAACATGACAAAACCCTACACACTGTCATTCAGAAATTGACAGATGCTGGTTTGACACTGAACATGCAAAAATGCACATTCAACCAGACTTCCCTCAAATTCCTGGGTCACGTGATCTCAAAAGAAGGAATCTTACCAGATGCTGCTCACATCGAAGCTATAGTCGATGCTCCTACTCCACACGACTTATCTTCTCTTCGTTCATTCCTTGGATTGATCTCGTGGTACAGTAAATTCTTCCCAAACTTTGTCACGGAGGTGGATGGGTACAGGCTCTGCAGTTTCGATTTTGCCAGAGACTTTGTACAGGCATTATTTCAGTACATTTCCACTGTCTGCATCGAGTGTTCAATTGGTCACGTACATGAGAGGACACATACCAGTTCTAGGATGTCTCACAGCTAAAGTGTCACTAAACGGAGTGTCTGCTACTGTTCCACTCTACGTTGTGAAAAACGGATCTGCCTTATTAGGCATGGATGTACTTAAAGCACTGAAATGTACAATTAACCATGACTGTACTGTTACTGTTTTTACTACCTCTGCTTCAGTCCACAGTGTTGCAAATGCTGAGCCCGTGGGGTGTGTGAAAGGCTTCATGCACAAGGTCAAAGCTCGTGATGATGCAGTGCCAGTTCAACAAAAACTCAGTCGACTTCCCTTTTCTGTACGTAATGCAGTTTCAGAGGAACTACAGTCCCTGCTGAATCAAGGTATTATTGAGCGAATTGATGCTTCCCCCTGGATTTCGCCAATAGTAGTCACTACAAAGAAAGGAGGAAAAATTTGACTTTGTGTTGATCTTCGTGAACCGAACAAAGCATTAATAGTCGACAAACATCCATTACCCCATATGGATGAACTGTTAAGTGAGTTGAGGGGTGCAGCTGTATTTTTGACTATTGATCTAACATGCGCGTACCATCAACTACCCTTACATGCTGACAGCCGTGACATGACTGCCTTCATTACGCATGAGGGTCTTTTCAGATTCCACCGTGTTCCTTATGGTTTAGCTTCTGCTCCTTCAGCTTTCCAAAAAATGATGGAGACTGTGCTAAAAGGTGTCCCAGGTGTAAGAAACTATTTGGATGATATAATAGTTTACGCCACTTCACAGACTGAACATGACAAAACCCTACACACTGTCATTCAGAAATTGACAGATGCTGGTTTGACACTGAACATGCAAAAATGCACATTCAACCAGACTTCCCTCAAATTCCTGGGTCACGTGATCTCAAAAGAAGGAATCTTACCAGATGCTGCTCACATCGAAGCTATAGTCGATGCTCCTACTCCACACGACTTATCTTCTCTTCGTTCATTCCTTGGATTGATCTCGTGGTACAGTAAATTCTTCCCAAACTTTGCCACGGAGGTGGAGCCATTACGTCCTCTTCTGAGAAATGCTACTGAAACTGTGTTCGAATGGACTGCAGAAGCAGACCACTGCTTTAACAAACTGAAAGCCGTGCTGGTGGAGTTCCTACGATCGTGTCAACTGATGCTTCGGACTATGGTCTTGGGGGAGTAATGACACAACTCCATGCAGATGGTGTAGAACGCACTGTCGCTTTTGCTTCACGTATGCAGTGCCAGTTCAACAAAAACTCAGTCGACTTCCCTTTTCTGTACATAATGCAGTTTCAGAGGAACTACAATCCCTGCTGAATCAAAGTATTATTGAGTGAATTGATGCTTCCGCCTGGATTTCGCCAATAGTAGTCACTACAAAGAAAGGAGGAAAAATTAGACTTTGTGTTGATCTTCGTGAACCGAACAAAGCATTAATAGTCGACAAACATCCATTACCCCATATGGATGAACTGTTAAGTGAGTTGAGGGGTGCAGCTGTATTTTTGACTATTGATCTAACATGCGCGTACCATCAACTACCCTTACATGCTGACAGCCATGACATGACTGCCTTCATTACGCATGAGGGTCTTTTCAGATTCCGCCGTGTTCCTTACGGTTTAGCTTCTGCTCCTTCAGCTTTCCAAAAAATGATGGAGACGGTGCTAAAAGGTGTCCCAGGTGTAAGAAACTATTTGGATGATATAATAGTTTACGTCACTTCACAGACTGAACATGACAAAACCCTACACACTGTCATTCAGAAATTGACAGATGCTGGTTTGACACTGAACATGCAAAAATGCACATTCAACCAGACTTCCCTCAAATTCCTGGGCCACGTGATCGCAAAAGAAGGAATCTTACCAGATGCTGCTCACATCAAAGCTATTGTCGATGCTCCTACTCCACACGACTTATCTTCTCTTCGTTCATTCCTTGGATTGATCTCGTGGTACAGTAAATTCTTCCCAAACTTTGCCACGGAGGTGGAGCCATTACGTCCTCTTCTGAGAAATGCTACTGAAACTGTGTTCGAATGGACTGCAGAAGCAGACCACTGCTTTAACAAACTGAAAGCCGTGCTGGTGGAGTTCCTACGATCGTGTCAACTGATGCTTCGGACTATGGTCTTGGGGGAGTAATGACACAACTCCATGCAGATGGTGTAGAACGCACTGTCGCTTTTGCTTCACGTACGCTTAGTGCGGCGGAGAGAAAATACTCTACAGTGGAAAAAGAGGCTTTAGCTTGCGTGTTCGCTGTAGATAAATGGCGTCCATACTTATGGGGTCGTCACTTTACCTTACGTACTGACCACAAAGCATTGACTACTTTGCTGGCCACAAAAGGAATTGGCCGTGCTGGAATGAGAGTAGCTAGATGGTCAGCCCGGTTGCTGTGTTTTTCGTATGACATCGAATACCGCCCTGGTGCTCAAAACCAGGCCGCGGATTGCTTATCTAGAATACCCTTACCAATGACCACTGAGCACATTGAAGAACCAGAAATGGTTGCCGCAGTCTTTTCAGGATTACATTCTGTGTCCATGGAGGATTTCACAAAAGTTTCCGAATCTTGTCCTGAGCTGAGGTTACTTAGAACGCAAATACTGAAGGGATGGCCACATAACAAGAAGGATGTAGATCCTGCTCTATCATCATTCTTTTTCATTTGTGATGAACTGTCCATACATGAAGGATTGATCATGCGAGGGGAACATTGTGTCGTTGTCCCTGTTTCTCTTCGTTCAACCCTGGTAAAGCTGGCTCACGAAACACACCAAGGTTTGTTCAGAACAAAACAAAGGCTACGTGAACGGTACTGGTGGCCGAAAATGGATTTGTTAGTCCACTCAGTGATTTCAACCTGTCTTACTTGTCAACTCAATGATAAGACTGCGAAGACGGCTCCTGCTCCATTACAACCGGTAGATTTGCCAGATGGACCTTGGCAAAAACTGGGTCTTGATATCGTCGGACCTTTCGAACATGCTGCATCAGGTTGTCGTTTCGCAATTTCATTAGTGGACTATTATAGCAAATGGCCAGAAGTTGCTTTTTCTTCACATGTCACTACTGAGGTTGTTACTTTTTTCTTACATTCTGTGTTTGCACGGGAAGGAAACCCATTGTTTGTTGTTACGGACAATGGACCTCAGTTTCTATCTTCAGTTTTTTCGGATTTTCTTTCTGAACGTGGCATCAAACACCTGCGTACGAGTGTGTATCACCCACAAGGAAATGGTGCGGTTGAACGTTGGAACAGAGTACTGAAAGAGTGTATCTTATCTGCGGAACAAATGAGAAAAGCTTGGAGACCATCAGTAGTTGAGTTTCTTCAGAGTTATCGTGCTACTCCTCATGCTACGACCGGTGTATCTCCATCTGAACTTTTGCACAACCGAAAAATGAGAACGAAGGTAGACATTTTTCCTGTGAGGGAGAAAAGTGACAAATGTACTGGTGTACGAGATACTGTTAAGGAAAGACAGGAGAAAAGTAAAAAATACATAGACAGGAAAAGGAGAGCGAAACCTGTTTTTTTCAAGTTCAAGGAACAAGTAAGAATAAGAAAGCCAGATCATGTTCCCAAAGGAAGTCCTAAGTATACCTTACCTTTGTCGATTCGTGAAAAGATTGGACCAAGTTCGTTCTTGCTTAGTGATGGTAAGAAATGGAATGGACTGAGACTGACAAAATTTCCAGATCAAATTGAAAAAAACGGTTCAGGGATCAAATCTGCCCAATCAAAACTGCCCAATCACTCTCAGGAGAAGTGAAAGAGGTGTTAAACCACCGGTGTGGACGAAAGATTTCATAAAGCAGTGATTCAAAAGACGACATGATTGTGAAAAAAAGGGGGTGAAAATCACATGTACTTGTTCTATTGTATTAAAGGTACTGGATTGATAGTACAGATTTGATTGGTATTTAGAATGGTTTTTCTAAATAATACTGTTAGGTTAATTAAGAGTTTAACCGATGACATTTACAGTAATGCATACTGTTCTTGTATGCTAAGAAGTGTTTTACTATTGCTATTGCTGAGGTCTTAAAATACATACTGCTTTACGGGTTGAATATTGAATAAGTCACCTACTGACTTTATGTAAGGGGGGATGTTGTGTTCTGTGTAATTGCACTAGAGGGCACTAGTGAGTACAAGGAGGAGGGAAGAAGATAGGGAGAAGAAGGACATGAGTGTGATAGACATGGTTAATATGAGTTTGTGTATTAGTGATAAATAAAGAAGTTATGTTATTGTACTTACCTCGTCAATACTCTGATTTAATAGAGTAACTGCTTACTTACATACTACCGAATACAACAACTTCTCCATGGACATTTGTTTGAGAGCGAACAAGGAGTAGAAGCACTTTTAATACAGAGAAGTTTTGGGGTTGGAGGTGGCTCAAGACCAACTGAAGACCTCCCACAGATTGTGGTACAAATCAGGACAAATCTGCATCCTCCTCCTGCAAAACAGAGACATACAGTAGAGGGGGCAGACACAAGACAACTGGCATGAAAAAAGAACTACATGCAAGATGTGTTCTCTGCCCAATTAATGAGAAGATTATGCTGTGACAGCCAGGGATGATCCAGGATGATGCAAGTCAAACAGGAATAACACTAGATCCTCCCTGTGGTTGCCTGATAATGAACCTCCCCGGAGCTGTGATGTGATGATGGTGGCCAGCTCACAAACATCAAGGGCATGGGTGGTGAGGACTTGAATGGGAACACTATTCTTGATCGCCCACTTAGCACCTATGAAATTACCCTATGCTTCTGAGTCAATAAGCACTCACCAGGACTCCCCTGGTTACTGATGAGCGAGGGATTTACTGGACAGAGAGAAGCAGTATGACATTGACGGTCGCAGTACAAACACAAACACTTGGAAAGATGATGCTCCTTGTCCTCCATAGTCAGGTGCAACCTGCCCACCTGTATGGGGATGGACTTGGCTGGAACTTCCACAACTCAGAAAGCAAAGAGCAGCTCAGAGCAATCAGCCAATAACCTGATGGAAGGACTTTGGACTCTGTGCCGCAAATCCATGCAATGGTCCAGGCGAATGGCATAGAGAACCAGATCATCGCTGACCATCTGCCCTGACAAAGTAGCACTAAAAGACGAGGAGCCTCATTGCCAAAGACATTTCTGTCAAAGACCTTGATATTCATGATAATGAAAACGTGGAAATCAGCACAATACAAAGCTTCTGACCCCACACAGCAGAACCTCAGTCAGCAGCTGTCACCAGTTGGCACCTTGAAGCTCGACAGCCAAACAAATGGGGGATCCCTCTGCTGGGTCAATACTGGCCAAAATGTGATGTCAAGATCTGTTTGGGAGAGGACCCAAAAGTAGAGAAATGCTTAACAAAAACTTTATTAACAGTCAGTAAACATAAAAAAAACCCATTGGAGTCCTAAGCCAAACTCCAACCGGCTGGGTAGAGGAATGAAAAAGAGTCAGGATCAGGCGAGGGTCAAAGCCAGAGAGACAGTCTGATCAAACCCAAAGATGACTCATTTTCTAGGTCAGAGGCAGGCAGAGGTCAGAACCAGGAAACAGTCCACTTCGACTAGATCAGAGATCTGAGCAAGAATTAGTACCAAGACAATGTAGATTATGAAACTAGGAGAAGTCAGGTAACCAGGATTCCTCTGGCAAAACTAGGCAGAGACACAGCATGAAAATGGAATTGTCAAGACAAGATAAAATATACCAATTGAGCACAAGTTTTGTTAAGTCAAATTAAACCATATAACTCTCAACCCTATTACCTTGCTTAATATGTAATTATATACCATCACACATTCAAATGTCTTTATTTAGCTTAAGATGGCACAATGCAATTACAGAATTACCCTTGTATTGCAGGTTATGACAACTGTTGCTGTAGTGCGTCTGTGGTTTTTACACATGCATACTCATATGATTTCTGATAGGGGAAGTGAGGAAAGTTTATTACTAACGGTAGAACAGAAACACAGAGAGAGAGAGAGTGAGAGAGAGAGACAGAGACAGAGACAGAGACAGAGAGAGAGAGAGAGAGAGAGACAGAGAGAGTGGAGTTTTGTTGCTTGACAAATGAGGTTCATTTCAGTTTTAGCTCTAGAACGCTGACAGTTGTATATGCCCGGTGCTTGCTAAACAAAAAGTCAGTCACTAGTATTGTACTGAAAATTATGGACACTAAATTGAAAAATACAGAGACACCATTGTCCTTGAAGCAGTTTCACATCTCTGAGGATTATGGGTTTATTCTTCCTGAGCCTCTGGTAGGTCATCACACTTACTGATTGTGTTAGCTGCATCACATCCATTTTTTTTTTAAATATATATATATATTTTTTTAAACATTGTAATAAGAATGTATTATATTGGTGTTTTATGCAATGTACAATATTATTAATATAATATAATATAATACAACTAACATTAGTACAATATTAGTTTCATGTAATGTACAATATAAATTTGCCTTTTCCTTACCTGTTCATTCAACTGGTAAGGAAAAGTCAAATTTATGACAAAGAAGCAATTTATTGCTCTCAGGTAAAGCTACAGTTTGTTTCATTACTTGTTAGTAACACACTGAGAGTGTCCAAGTTACTGTGCTGGTGAGAATGATTTAAACTATTAATTTGCACTCATATACATTCAGTATATTCAGACACAGTAAGACTGATTGTTTGTATATGAAAGCATTAGACTTCGACACTGTTTGCTTTCTGAGTGACCTTTATCTATTTGCTTTAATGGTAAATAGGTCAATACAAAACTATGCTCCCCAAAGACGCAATTTCATCATTTCAGCAGTGCACATTCAAGAAAGCTGACAGATGGTGATCTTAGAAAATGATCTAGACCAATTTAGTAGGATTTCAATGTAAATTTGGTGACAAGTGTAGTTAATTTTTTAGCTTCAAAGGTAGTGAATTGTTAACTTTGACTCACATTTAGTATCTGGGATCATGCTTCTCTTTCAATGATTGGTGTAAAACTATGAAATCACCTCTAGATACACCTTTGGACTGTGTACTCTGTTGTATTTAAATCTTTGGCTGAGAAAAAACATAAATGTATGGATATATGATTTATTATTTGACGTAAACTGAATATACAGTATGCGTAGGATTTTCTTATATGAAAGCACATTTGCATAACAGTAAATGTAATGAAAAATGATCAAGAATACAGTGGGTACGGAAAGTATTCAGACCCCCTTAAATTTTTCACTCTTTGTTATATTGCAGCCATCCTGGCCTGAAGGTCTGACACCTTTACAAATGCCACCCTTCACAGACAGAGCACTGAGCTACAGAAGCTATAATAGCCAAGATGGAATGGTGTACCATGGAATGTGAATACACACTGAAAAAAAAAATACTTCGAAACAATCATTTTGAAATTGCTAGTAAATTTCACAAATTACAAAGAAACGGCAAGTAACACATTGAATCAGACATGACATTTTGAAGTAGAAAGACTGAAATAGCACTGTCTTGAACTCCAATAATTTTTGTTTTATTTACTTTGAAAATCACTTTACAGTGTGGTATTACCATCTGATTACATTACTGTACCGTGGTAATACTAGCTGTTTCTTTTTTTCACAGTCTATCCTTGATGTCATCAATGGCATCCATTATAATGATGTTGCTATGGTCACCAAAGCTCTGGATGTTGTCAGTCAGGCCATAGGCAGCATGAAACAGGCCTTTAAACTAATGCATGGTAATACTTTCAAGTGAAAATAATCAACTTCTATTCAAATGGTTTTAATACTTCAAGTGGCAAATAAATGTTCACCATTTCAGAATATGTAGACCCTTCCATATTCTATGGCATTATGAGGATCTATCTGTCTGGGTAAGTCATACTGTAGGTTTCATTGCTTTTTTGAATTTTCTTTTGAAAATTCTTTTGAATCTATAAAAATGTTCTTCTGCATGTGGGTGTTAGATGGAAAGATAACCCATCAATGCCAGAAGGTCTCGTCTATGATGGAGTTCAGGAGAAGCCAATGGAGTTTTCAGGTGGTAGTGCTGCTCAGAGTAGTACCTTACACTGCTTTGATGAGCTGCTGGGAGTCCAACATGAAGGAAGCAGCGGTAAGATAACTATCAGTAATTGTTCTTGTGATTAGATCATTCCTGATTTAAATTTTGGCCTTGCAATTACAGTAATGATTATGCTGGATAACATTAGGTGTTGCACAAACTTGTGGAGTCCATTATTAAAGAACCAGGGGATAATTTCATTTGCAACATAACTTTTTCCAAGGCCTTTTAAACCCCAGAGGCCTATAAAGGGGTGCTTATAAAAGGATTTAACTAAATCTATTTAAATTCTATTTGCGGTGGTTCGGTCATCTGTTTAGGATGCCTCATGTACATTTGCCGGTGGAGGTGTTCCAGGCATGTCCAACTTGGGGGAGACCCCAGGGCAGACCCAGGATATGCTGGAGTGATTATATCTCTCAGCTGGCCTGGGAACACCTTGGGATTCCTCAGGATGAACTGGTGTACATGGCCAGGGAAAAGGACATATATGTGTCCTTACTCAGCCTACTGTCACCAAGACCCGGTCCCGGTGGAAAATGGATGGATGGATATTTTTAAGCCTACCAAAGTTATTGCATTAACTTAAAAATAATTTATATATACAAATTTATATTTGATAGAAAATAATATAAAAAATATATAAATTATCTTTAATGCAATTGCATTTAAAATGTATTCCTGACATGACAACTCTTGGAGGGATTGGCATGGTAATGTACATGACAATGTTAATGTATTTGGTCTTGGCGGAATAGATCTGATACGCTGCTGCTGCAGCAGCAGCAGAGCAAGTACTGAGATTTGCTACTGTCAATACATCCATAACATGCTGCTGTAAACATGTAAGAAATACTGCTGCTGCACATATAACACATATGAATAACCCCGTAGCAGATCTATTCAGGTGGAGCTGGGGAAAGTGGAGGGTTTCTGAAGTGCGCTGCCAACTGCAACAGCAAACAAAAGCCAGGTATTTGAATATCGAGCAGCGAGCTCATTGGCTACCGATACAGGAGAGAACCAATCAGCTGCCATGTGACATTGATGTCGCCAGGTCAGATTGAGCTAAACCTATCGGACTGCGCTTCACTCGGAACTGCAACAACCATAGCGATAACTCTTAATTTCCCTTCTCCCGCAACACTATGGTTGATATGACTATGATAAGCGTGTGCTTCTGACGCTGCGTGCAGCTGAAATCAACCATGCACTCATCATAATGAAAACACTGACCTTAGTAGTAACGTACGTGAACACTGGGATAATCGCCAATGTATATGGAGAACCCCAGTTGAAATGCATACACAAGAATGCTTATTTCTTTTAACCTGTTTTCATGTTCGTTACTATTAACGTGTCCTTAGAGCGATTACAAGCTCTAAACTGCGTTTTGCTCCAGCTGTATAAACACATGCTAAATGCTGCTGCTAATATGCTTAATATTTCGCTGCTGCATACAATGCAAACTACTAACATGACACTTAGTTTAAAATTGTTTATGGTTGCTCATTTTTTATTCAATTAGGCAGACCACACATATATACACAACGATATGGATTAAAAGAGCATTCACTTTTCTTAGATGTTGATTTAGGCTGCTCTGAAGTGCGCTGCCAACTGCTACAGCAAACAAAAGCCAGGTATTTGAATATTGAGCAGCGAGCTCATTGGCTACCGATACAAGAGAGAAGCAATCAGCTGCCATGTGACAATGATGTCGCCAGGTCAGATTGAGCTAAACCGCTCAAAAAAAAAATCATACTGCGCCATCTAGAGTTTCATACCAGAACTCTGTATATACATTTCTTCACAGTATTTAAAAAAAGACAGTATTTAAATATTTAAATAGTAAAGTAAATATTTTCCAAATAGTGTTATTTGTAATATTATTATATTTGTTAAGAATGTTTTATAACTGTAATTATTTATATTTATATTTACAATATATATTTTATATTGTGTGTGTGTGTGTGTTGGTATTGACGTTATGGGGACCACATGTCCCCCACAAGTACAGTGATACCAGTAAAGTTTGACCTTGTCGGGACATTATTTAGGTCCCCATGAGGAAACAAGCTTATAAATCATACAGAATTGTAGAATGCAGAAAGTTTTCCATGAGGGGTAGATTTAGGGGTAGGGATAAGGTTAGGGTAAGGGGATAGAAAATACAATTTGTACAGTATAAAAATCACAACACCTATGGAATGTCCTCATAATGATAGGAATACCAGTGTGTGTGCGTGGTTCAGGTATACCCTATGTTCTGGGGACAAAATGTCCCCTCAAAGATGGCAATATCTGATGAAGAAAACAGCTTATAAATCATACTGATGTTTTTTGAAAATCTAAAAATGCAGAAAGTTTTCTGAGAGGGATAGAGTTAGGGTTAGGATAAGGGGATTGAAAATACAGTTCCCTTTCGAAAGGGAACTCAACGCTGCGTCCTCTAGAGGGCGCTAGGGGAACGCCTTCAGCGTGACCGGTGTCCGGCGCTCAGGGCCACCAAGCAGACAGCTGCCGCGGTCGGCGGGTCAATGGCGGCGATGGTGGCCACTGAGAGACATCTGTGGGTGAACTTGGCGGACATCGGGGAGAAAGAGAAACGCTTTCTTCTCGATACGCCGGTTTTGCCTTCTGAGCTGTTCGGCACATCCGTTGAGACGGTGGTCGGTAAGTTCAGGGAGGCGAAAGCGCGCTCGGCGGCTTATAAGTCTTTTATACCGCACCGGTCTATGTCTGCGCCCAAGCATGAGGGGGATCCTGGCCCATCCCGGTCTGCGGATCGGAGACAGGGCCAGGCGATTAGTGTGGCCACTCGTGGTCCTCCTCCGAGGAGGAGTAGATCACAGAGGAGGCGGGAATTCAGAGACAGGAGAAGGGATCTAAGGGGAAAGATCCAGCGCAGTTGCGGCAAACAGCCATCTGGAGCTGGTACTTGAACCTGAAACCCTCCTTCTCCCCATCGTGTGCACTTGAGAGTGGACCCTGAGGCCGGACCAGTGATGAGGATTCTTTCTGAGGGTCAGGGATCGGGTTTCATTATAAGTGTATCTTCGGTGAGTGAGTGTTGCTAGGTTTCCTCTCGTTTTAGAGAGTTATTATGCTGAGATCTCCACTCTTAAGAGCTCTTCAACTAGGGCTGTGTGTTGAGGCTTCCTCTCATCATGCTGCTGAAGCCTCCGCTCTCCAGAGCTCCGCTTAGGCAGTGGTATGGGTTTTGTAGGCTCTTTTCTTTTTCGAGCCTCACTAACTGCTTCTGGCGTTGAGTGTAGCTAGGTCTCCTCTCGTTTCAGAGAGTCGTTATGCTGAGACCTCCACTCTTAAGAGCCCCACTACCAGGGTTGAGCGTTGTTAGGTTTCCTCTCCTTTAAGAAAGTCATCTTGCTGAAGCCTCCGCTCCCCAGAGCTCCGCTTAGGCAGTGTATGAGTTGTAGGCTCTTTCTTTTGAGCCTCACTGGCTGCCTCTGGCGCTGAGTGTAGTCAGGTCTCCTCTCGTTTAGAGAGTCGTTATGCTGAGACCTCCGCTCTTAAGAGCTTCTAAACTAGGATTGAGTGTTGTTAGGCTTCCTCTCGTTTAAGAGAGTCATTCTGCTGAAGCCTCCGCTCTCCAGAGCTCCGCTTAGGCAGTATCATTACTTTGTAGGTTCTTTGTGAGCCTCGCTAACTTTCTCTAGCGCTGAGTGTAGTCAGGTCTCCTCTCGTTTAGAGTCGTTATGCTGAGACCTCCGCTCTTAAGAGCTTCTAAACTAGGATTGAGTGTTGTTAGGCTTCCTCTCGTTTAAGAGAGTCATTCTGCTGAAGCCTCCGCTCTTCAGAGCTCTGTCTTTGGCAGTAACATGAGTTGTAGGCTCTCCCTGTTCTCAGGGAACCATGGTTACATGCGTAACCTGAGACGTTTGCACAGTATAAAAATCATTACTTCCCAAAATATGTGTGTGTGTGATTTAGATTTTTTTTTTAAGAAATAAAACATTTTTATTCACCAAAGATGTATTAAATTGTTCGAAAGTGACAGTAAAGACTTTTATATAAAAATAAAAAAAGATTTATATTTCAAATAAATGTTGTTCTTTTGATTTTCTATTTATCAAAGAATAGTCAAAATGTATTATAGTCTTTATAAAAATATGAAGCAACACAACTGTTTCCAACAGATAATAATGAGACATGTTTCTTAAGCAGCAAATCAGCATATTAGAATGATTTATGAAGGATCATGTGACACTGAAGACTGGAGAAATTATGCTGAAAATTCAGCTCACAGGAATAAATTACATTTTAAAATATATTAAAATAGAAATCAGCTGTTTTAAATTGTAATGATATTTCAAAATATTATTGTTTATACTATATTTTTATATATATAAAAATATAGTATAACCGCACACTGATCCACTCAAGACTAAAAAGTCTACAAAAACATAACCAAAGAAACTTCCATCTCGTAATGCACTAACGGGAACCAGGTTTTGCCAGACCCATCAATTACAGAAATACAGAAGGCTGCATCTGAGCTCACAACAGCATGATCATAGCACCAAAGTATTATCACCAAAGTAAATCATGTACTATGGTAAAAGTGTTTTTTATAGGTCATAACATATGTAATTTAGGGTGAGATTACAAATTCAGACAGCAGTACTTCCCATTCACTGCATAACACAAACAAACACTGACTCCCTCTTCACTTACTTTAGCAAGGGTTTAATTCAAACTCTCTTTAACAATGTAACCCCTGAATAATGAGGTAATGTTTGTGTTTCCTCAAATTTTTTAAGACTAAGTCTAAGGGCCTAATCTGGGATTAAAAGTAAGCACTACCTCATTAAACAATCCAGATTTGATACATGGAGAATTTAAAGGGATAGTTCACCCAAAAAATTAAAATTCTGTCATTAATTACTCACCCTCATGTTGTTTCAAACCCATAAGACCTTCGTTCATCTTTGGAACACAAATTAAGATATTTTTGATGAAATCCGAGAGATTTCTAACCCTGCATAGACAGCAAGGGAACTACCACGTTCAAGGTCCAGAAAGGTAGTAGGGACATTGTTAAAATAGTCCATGTGACATTAATGGTTAACCTTAATTTTATGAAGCTACAAGAATACTTTTTGCACTCAAAGAAAACAAAAATGATGACTTTATTCAAAAATGTCTTCTCTTCTGTGTCAGTCTTCGACGCACGTTGATGAGAGTACCATGACACATGTGTGTGGTGCTGCTGACGCAGGAGCTGGCGTTCTGACATAGAACCCGGATGCGCTGCGCCTTGTTTACAAACAGAGGAATAGACATGCATGTGTCGTGGTACTGTCGTGAACGCATGTCGAAGACTGACACAGAAGAGAAGAAATTGTTGAATGAAGTCGTTATTTTTGTTTTCTTTGCGCACAAAAAGTATTCTCGTAACTTCATAAAATTACAGTTGAACTGATGTCACATGAACTATTTTATCGATGTCCTTACTACCTTTCTGGGCCTTGAAAGTGGTAGTTGCGTTGCTGTCTATGCAGGGTCAGAAAGCTCTCAGATTTAATCAAAAATACCTTAATTTGTGTTCCGAAGATGAACGAAGGTCTTATGGGTTTGGAATGACATGAGGGTGAGTAATTAATGACAGATTTTACATTTTTTGGTGAACTATCCCTTTAAGCACAAAATATGACACTATATAACAACATATAATTATGTTGGCTGTTTCATTGCTTAGCCCTAACACAAAACTAAAGACTTCTGAAAACATGGTAAAACACGAACTCCTCAGATTAGAGGCTGTCTAATGTCAATACGCATATTTATAACATGACAAACAATCCTGATTTAAAGGGTTTTTCATGGTTACATCTAAATTTAAGTTATTTGAATTCAACATGAATTGTTTGTAACCCATTACTTCCAAAAATGTATTTTTCTTTTACTTTTTAAAAGCGTATGTATAATATGTGTTATAAATAAAGAGTGATAAATAAATAGTTGAAGAAATACAACAACAGTTGAGTTGGTATTCTTTATTGAAATGGAGTGGAGGCTTTGACAATATTTTAGACAATATTGTGTCTAAAATATAAATCACTTAATATTAACTTCTTGTTAATTGAACTGTTGTATAAAATTTACATCACATTTGCAATTGTGCAACACCAAAAATGATGTTAAAAAGTACCTTTAGG
This sequence comes from Sinocyclocheilus rhinocerous, assembly GCF_001515625.1. Classification (NCBI taxonomy): domain Eukaryota; kingdom Metazoa; phylum Chordata; class Actinopteri; order Cypriniformes; family Cyprinidae; genus Sinocyclocheilus; species Sinocyclocheilus rhinocerous. The sequence goes on from NW_015626866.1 coordinate 143,340, forward strand.
GTTACAACAGCTTGTCACTGGGGCATTACCATTAAAACTTACATTAACTCAGTGCCCTTAACATTGTACCTTATCTGTCTCTAAAATGTGCATATTAGTACCTTAAGCCTAGTTTCCACTGAGCAGTATGGTACAGTACAGTACAGTATGATTTGGGATGGTACACCCTAAGAAATGAGGCTTTAGAGTAGTAATATGTACCCTTAAGGTACTACTATGAACCTTTAGGGGTAAATAAGATACAAAGCAAACCGCTTCATCAAACCACCTCAGGAACAAATAACAGGCAGCCCACTGGACATTCCTCTTGTGTCTCCACTCCTGTCAGGCTTCTGCTCACATGACACCTCAATGTGAGGGGGGTCGTCATGTGACATGCATGGTCAAAGTAACCTAATAATGTAATCTATTAACTATGCATAAAAAAACTGTTGTAAACTGTCTGTTTACTTAATTAACAGATATGGGTGTCATGCCATAACATTTTTAATACGACTGACTTTATATTTTATGTGAATTTAACATTGAAAGTTAATGTGAATAAAAACATTGCAAGTTAGGCTACTAATCCTAACACTTTCATTGTACAGAAAGAGAGCAAAGAACATTTACATTATCAAAGAACATTTTCACTGACAGTCTAGTTCAAGCACTCTCAAAAACT
>NW_015626866.1:152160-162512 GCF_001515625.1 Sinocyclocheilus rhinocerous
TAATCTATTAACTATGCATAAAAACCTGTCTGTTTACTTGATTAACAGATATGGGTGTCATGCCATAACATATTTTTAATACGACTGACTTTATATTTTATGTGAATTTAACATTGAAAGTTAATGTGAATAAAAACATTGCAAGTTAGGCTACTAATCCTAACACTTTCATTGTACAGAAAGAGAGCAAAGAACATTTACATTATCACAGAACATTTTCACTGACAGTCTAGTTCAAGCACTCTCAAAAACTGAACTGAAGCCGTTTACACGATGAAATTAATATCTTACAGATTAGTACACACATTTGCACTTTGTTGTTTCTGACGAGAGAACTCGCCAGAAAGAGGTATTCAGTCAGCGAGCGAGTGAAGAAACACTGGCATTTTAGCGATGACTCATCCGAACACCTCTGATTGGTCATTGCATTCATAAGCTCAACAGCATCGTGTGTGATTGGTTAATGTGCAGTGCTGTAAAAACGCGTCTGCACGTGCCCCCTCACTTTGAATGGGCATGATGATCAAAAGCAAGATGGTGTCCAGACGAGGCACATCTCAGGCTTAGAATTCTTTGAGGCCAGCTGAAACACCTGAAAAACTGTGCCCAACAAGTCTGTCTGGAATTTTGTCTCTTAGCAGTCTGGATATATTGCAGGTTCCTGTGGTCCACACCACAAATGGCACAGCTCAAGCCTGAAAGCCAATCTTCCAAAACCAGACCAGATGGTAAGGGTTGCACAGGTCCAACTACTTGAAAATCTCTTCCTGAAAAACTCTGATGTCAGAGGGTACCTGTTATTAATGATTATGCAATTTAGCCTCTACAGATCTTGTCCTTGATGTCCTCCACCAGTTGCTGGTAGCCACGAACTCTATGATGTAATCTCCCACCGACCATCTACCCTGACAAATAGCCTTTAAAAAACAAGAAGCTCCCTTGCCGAAGACGGGTCTGTTAAACACATTGATCATCTTGATTCTGAAAAGAAATCAGTACAATACTAAGCAGCACATCAGTCACAAGCCCATCTGTTGAGGAGAGAGAGTACATGTGCCACCTTGAACCTCTCCAGTGGACATCACACTGAATCAGAAAAGAGTGACAATTAGGGAGCTCACAGGAGTAGACCCCAGGATTGTTGATTCAGAGTTTGTGGGGTCAGAATGGGCAGTCTATGGCAGTGGTAACTGGTTGCTCAAACTGCAGCTGGCAGAATTGGCCCCAAAGCTCAGATGCTTGAGAAGCCAGTACATCAACCTGCTCCTCATGACAGACCAATCATGGCACCTTGAAGCTTGACCACCAAACAAATGGGTTCCATACTGAGTGTGGTGTCAAGATCTGGTTGGAAGATGACCCAAGAGCAGAGATATGTTGAACAGAAACGTTATTGATAGTCAGTAAACATAAACAAACACTGAATGATGGACCACTGAGCCCCGAGCCGAACTCCAACCAGCTGGGTAGCGGAACGAAGAAGAGTAAGGTGAGGGTGATGGCCAAAGCCAGAGAGACAGTCCGGACCAAACAGATAAAATCCAAAAGCAAGTCAGTATCAAGGTCAGTGGCAGGCAGAAGCCAATACCAGGAAATTGTCCACTCAAGTGAACAGATCCAGAGATTTGCTAGAATCAGTACCAGGACAAAGTAGATGATCAAACTTTAAGGAGCACTCAGGTAACTAGGATTCTGGGCAGAGACACGGCATGAAAACGGGACAGATAAGGCAGGATAAACTAGACAGAGAAGACAGCAAATGGAAAGGTTAAGAAAATATTGAGCAGAGAAGACAGCGATCAAACCACTGTCATGGCCACACCCGGCTCATCCACCACTCAGCACACTCAATCACCAGAAATCTAATCAGTCACATCTGTGATGGATCATCTCATCACCCAGCCAGCACTATAACAGCACACACTACTCACTGCCTCGTTGTCTGGTCACCCTTGTGGATTGAGGACTCAAAACAAATGCTCTACTTACCCGAGAGCTCCAGCTTCTTCCTCGCGGTCTACAGTGTCTCCCTTGATCTCCTCACTCCAAACCTTTGTTAACAGGTGCTATACTCACCTGTTCCCAGCTCCTGTCAATCTCCATCATCAAATCTATTCTGTGTGTGCTCTCCATCTTTGGTAAAACAAGGAAAACACTCATCAGTATCTTCATTAACTCACCCAAGACTGTCTATTTACTTGAACTCACCTGCCATTATCCATTTCCACAAAACTGTTGCTGTAGTGCATCAGTGGTTTCAAACACATGCATACTCATATGATTTCAGAGAGAGATAATAGTGCACTTTGTGTCAAAATTGTATTGATGACCCTGCATAAAATATGTTCATAACACCCATCTTGACTCCTGTTTTATCATCCCACCACAACTGCATCCACCCCTCGCCATGGTGGAATTTATGGCCTATTGTTTGGGAATGTGTTTTGGAGGGAAAATGTTGAAACTGTTCAAAAACTATGTGCTTTAAATTTTAAAACATGCAACAAGGTATTGGTTGGTAAACATGGCAATCAAGGGTTGTTGTTTTTTTATTAAAGAAAGTTTTCACATGGGCTTACATTTGAAGAAACTTCATATACAACAGAGATGATGTTAAGAGGTGACTGTTATTTAAAAAAAATATTCATGTATTGTTAATTTCAGAAGAGGTAAAGTGTGTTTCTAAAACAATGCTTCAGACACATGCATGAGCATTAAAGGGATAGTTCACCCAAAAATAAAAATTACCCCATAATTTACTCACCCTCAAGCCGTCCTAGGTGTATGTGACTTTCTTCTTTCAGACGAATCCAATCGGAGTTATATTAAAAAAATATCCTGGATCTTCTAAGCTTTATAATGGCAGTGTCAGTGGGTGTTTTTTGTCAATAGTCCAAAAGAAGTCCAATAAAGCGCATCCATCCATAATAAAAAGTGTCCCACACGGCTCCGGGGGTTGAATAAAGGCCTCCGGAAGCGAATCAATGCGTTTTTGTAAGAAAAATGTCCATATTTAAAACTTTATAAACCGTAATCTCTAGCTTCCGCTAACTGTTGTATGCGCATTCACAATAGAACGCCGTTCCGGCGGATGACGTAGGCATAGCGTAAGGTCCGGAGAGAATATGCTAGTCTCGCGAGAACCAACGTTTGCTACAGGAGCAAAGGAAACAAAGTTTCCTTACTTTAGCAAAAGAAAACCAGTCTCCACTTGGCTTATATCGACTCCGACATTTTTCTTTACCAAACTTCGTTTTGTACTTCTAATTCATGACCAGTGTTTTGTTTTGCTCTCTCCGCTGCGCTTCCGCATTCGTTACTTCTCACAGGACCTTATGTTACATCCATCCGCCTGAATGAACGCAATTGCAGCTAGAGATTACGATGTATAAAGTTTTAAATATGGATATTTTTCTTACAAAAACGCATTGATTTGCTACATTTATTCTACCTACCTATCTACCTTTATTCAAACCCCCAGAGCCACGTGGGATACTTTTAATTATGGATGGATGCGCTTTATTGAACTTCTTTTGGACTATTGCAAAAAAAACACCCACTCACTGCCATTATAATGCTTGGAAGAGCCAGGACATTTTTAATATAACTCTGATTGGATTAATCTGAAAGAAGAAAGTCATGTACACCTAGGATGGCAGTCTATGGCAGTGGTAACTGGTTGCTCAAACTGCAGCTGGCAGAATTGGCCCCAAAGCTCAGATGCTTGAGAAGCCAGTACATCAACCTGCTCCTCATGACAGACCAATCATGGCACCTTGAAGCTTGACCACCAAACAAATGGGTTCCATACTGAGTGTGGTGTCAAGATCTGGTTGGAAGATGACCCAAGAGCAGAGATATGTTGAACAGAAACGTTATTGATAGTCAGTAAACATAAACAAACACTGAATGATGGACCACTGAGCCCCGAGCCGAACTCCAACCAGCTGGGTAGCGGAACGAAGAAGAGTAAGGTGAGGGTGATGGCCAAAGCCAGAGAGACAGTCCGGACCAAACAGATAAAATCCAAAAGCAAGTCAGTATCAAGGTCAGTGGCAGGCAGAAGCCAATACCAGGAAATTGTCCACTCAAGTGAACAGATCCAGAGATTTGCTAGAATCAGTACCAGGACAAAGTAGATGATCAAACTTTAAGGAGCACTCAGGTAACTAGGATTCTGGGCAGAGACACGGCATGAAAACGGGACAGATAAGGCAGGATAAACTAGACAGAGAAGACAGCAAATGGAAAGGTTAAGAAAATATTGAGCAGAGAAGACAGCGATCAAACCACTGTCACGGCCACACCCGGCTCATCCACCACTCAGCACACTCAATCACCAGAAATCTAATCAGTCACATCTGTGATGGATCATCTCATCACCCAGCCAGCACTATAACAGCACACACTACTCACTGCCTCGTTGTCTGGTCACCCTTGTGGATTGAGGACTCAAAACAAATGCTCTACTTACCCGAGAGCTCCAGCTTCTTCCTCGCGGTCTACAGTGTCTCCCTTGATCTCCTCACTCCAAACCTTTGTTAACAGGTGCTATACTCACCTGTTCCCAGCTCCTGTCAATCTCCATCATCAAATCTATTCTGTGTGTGCTCTCCATCTTTGGTAAAACAAGGAAAACACTCATCAGTATCTTCATTAACTCACCCAAGACTGTCTATTTACTTGAACTCACCTGCCATTATCCATTTCCACAAAACTGTTGCTGTAGTGCATCAGTGGTTTCAAACACATGCATACTCATATGATTTCAGAGAGAGATAATAGTGCACTTTGTGTCAAAATTGTATTGATGACCCTGCATAAAATATGTTCATAACACCCATCTTGACTCCTGTTTTATCATCCCACCACAACTGCATCCACCCCTCGCCATGGTGGAATTTATGGCCTATTGTTTGGGAATGTGTTTTGGAGGGAAAATGTTGAAACTGTTCAAAAACTATGTGCTTTAAATTTTAAAACATGCAACAAGGTATTGGTTGGTAAACATGGCAATCAAGGGTTGTTGTTTTTTTATTAAAGAAAGTTTTCACATGGGCTTACATTTGAAGAAACTTCATATACAACAGAGATGATGTTAAGAGGTGACTGTTATTTAAAAAAAATATTCATGTATTGTTAATTTCAGAAGAGGTAAAGTGTGTTTCTAAAACAATGCTTCAGACACATGCATGAGCATTAAAGGGATAGTTCACCCAAAAATAAAAATTACCCCATAATTTACTCACCCTCAAGCCGTCCTAGGTGTATGTGACTTTCTTCTTTCAGACGAATCCAATCGGAGTTATATTAAAAAAATATCCTGGATCTTCTAAGCTTTATAATGGCAGTGTCAGTGGGTGTTTTTTGTCAATAGTCCAAAAGAAGTCCAATAAAGCGCATCCATCCATAATAAAAAGTGTCCCACACGGCTCCGGGGGTTGAATAAAGGCCTCCGGAAGCGAATCAATGCGTTTTTGTAAGAAAAATGTCCATATTTAAAACTTTATAAACCGTAATCTCTAGCTTCCGCTAACTGTTGTATGCGCATTCACAATAGAACGCCGTTCCGGCGGATGACGTAGGCATAGCGTAAGGTCCGGAGAGAATATGCTAGTCTCGCGAGAACCAACGTTTGCTACAGGAGCAAAGGAAACAAAGTTTCCTTACTTTAGCAAAAGAAAACCAGTCTCCACTTGACTTATATCGACTCCGACATTTTTCTTTACCAAACTTCGTTTTGTACTTCTAATTCATGACCAGTGTTTTGTTTTGCTCTCTCCGCTGCGCTTCCGCATTCGTTACTTCTCACAGGACCTTATGTTACATCCATCCGCCTGAATGAACGCAATTGCAGCTAGAGATTACGATGTATAAAGTTTTAAATATGGATATTTTTCTTACAAAAACGCATTGATTTGCTACATTTATTCTACCTACCTATCTACCTTTATTCAAACCCCCAGAGCCACGTGGGATACTTTTAATTATGGATGGATGCGCTTTATTGAACTTCTTTTGGACTATTGCAAAAAAAACACCCACTCACTGCCATTATAATGCTTGGAAGAGCCAGGACATTTTTAATATAACTCTGATTGGATTAATCTGAAAGAAGAAAGTCATGTACACCTAGGATGGTTTGAGGGTGAGTAAATTATGGGCTCATTTTCATTTTTGGGTAAACTATTCCTTTAAACATATCAAACAACTGTTGTTCAAATATGCTAAATGTTTTCAGTTTTTCAGCTTTTAACATTACAATCTTAAAAACTCAGACTTTATTACTGATACAATATTTGTTTAGCAAAAAAAAGTCATGTATCTTATGTTGTTCCATGCAAGACTTCCCTCACCAGTGACAAATGTTTGAATGAGGTTAGATCCAGTGTGTAAAGCCACGCTGACAATGGCCCCCCAACACTGATGGATAGGTACACACATATACATGCCAAGGTGTATTCAAATGTTGGCAAAAGAATGAAACAAATGATGTTTAAAAAAACTATGCTGTTACAGGTAAATGTCATGCAATTTTAGTTAATTTATTTAGATAATTTTAGTCAATTTAGTTATTGATCCTTTTAGATCCTGTACCCACTAAATTACTAGAAGAGTTGTTACCTGTAGCAGAAGAACCGCTTTTCAATATTATTAACTCATCATTGTCTTTAGGTCACGTACCAAAACCATTCAAGCTGGCAGTTATTAAGTCTCTTATTAAGAAACCACAACTAGATCCTAGTGAACTGGCAGATTACAGTCCCATTTCAAATCTTCCTTTTATGTCTAAAATTTTTGAAAAAGTTGTGTCTGCTCAATTGTGCTCCTTCCTGCAAAAAAAAAAAAATCTCTATGAAGAATTTCAGTCAGGTTTCAGGCCCCACCATAGCACAGAAACTGCACTAAAATTACAAAATTATTCTGCGTGTGAAGGGCAGATGCCGATGCGGGAGAGGTGGGTCTGACTCCGGGCTACTTTTCTTTGAATGTTTGCCGGTTCCCGCCTCCTTCTTCCCGACCTATGAACGTTGCTACAATGGGTTTTAAGCTCTAATTTATTTTTGGTTTTGTGCTAGTATTGGTATATTTTGCATGCTAGTGATAGGAATCGATCCCTTGACGTGATTGGTAAGAAAAACACACAAAAAAACGGAAAACAAACGGAGGGGAAAACACGGAAGTTGCTATTTTGGTCGGTCCTTCTGTCACAATTCTCGGGAGGCAAGGAGCGAGGAACGAGGAAACATAAGTTTGATTGCATGATATAATAATTGCTGTTAATAGTGTTCATCATCTGTTTGATCATCATCTTTAATTGATTTTTCCGTACATTTCTGCCATATGTACATTAACTGACAGTCACCACTGATAGGCTACCACTAAATATTGTAGAAACTTAATTTGCTGTAAAGTTGCTTTGCAATGATTTGTATCATGAAAAGCACTATACAAATATACTTGAATTACTTGTATATTCGCACTTTCAAGCCTAGGACTTTCAAGCTCTATTCCTTTAGTACACAACACACATGCACACACGTAGTTAAATGTCTAAATTTTTATGACATCATATGGAATGCTGTGTCATGCGGTATCTGGTCGAAGATGCAGAATCAGTAATGTGTGAATATCAGTTCCACAAATAATGTAAAAATGTTCCAAACACTGGTCTGGTGAGTTTGCACAGGATCCGCTGTGAACGAACATAATGGAAAAAGCGGACAGAGATAAGTAGACCCGAGGTAGTTGTGTGTGTGTGTTTTTTTTTTAAGCCTAAGACTTTCAAGCTTCGGTTCTCTAGTACAGAGGCTAGTTTCACAAAAATGATCTTAAGAAATAAGTTAATACATTTCTTAAGCAAAATTCATAAGTGCAATTCTTGTAAGAAAATGGCAGTTAAGAATAATTTTTTCTTAAGATTGTTTTGTGAATATGGCCCCTGGAGCGCACACACACACACACACACACACACACAAATGTCTAAATTTAAATGTCTAAATTTATGACATCATATGGAATGCAAATGTTTTGTATCATATGATGTGTGACATATGGTGTCTGGTTGAGATTCAGAATCAGTAATGCGTGAATGTCAGCTCCGTAAAGAATGTGACGACATATAAGGAAGTTCCGCTGTGTTTTTCAACACTGGTCTGGTGAGTTTGTGTGGGATCCACTGTGAACTTAATAGCAAAGTTCAGGACAAAAGGTAGTTGTTTTAACAAAGAGGTGCAGTACTTCTAAATCAAACCACTGAAAAGCATGTATGCAAGAATAGTGTGAAAGTATGGTATTTAGGATTAAAATAATAAAGGTACTGTGGGTTAAAATAAAAAAGTTTGTGTGACATAGTGAAATATATATGTTTAATTATATTGAAAATTTATTAATCTCTAAAACATTGAAAGTATTCTATATTCAGGCTAATCCGTTTAAAAAGGTTAATCAAATGCAAATATGTTATTTAAGTAGTGTAGATTAATCTGTGATCAATTAGTTTAGTCCAATAAGTTGTGCAATCGATTAGTGATTAATTATCCCCCCTTCAGGTATGCTTTTTAATCATTCATTAAAATAGTGTGATTTGATGTTTTGAAATGTTTAAGAGTGTGCAGATGTCAGTATTATAGTGAGTGAATGTTGATTAAAATGCTTGAAAATGTGATTAGTTGGGTGATGCAGCAGTATTAACGGCGCAAGGCCCACGTAATGGCACTAGGCCATATGCTGAGCAATTGGCTGAATACATATGGATTGTATGTTTGTAATGATCATTTAATTCTGTTTGCTTAGTGTTCATTGTTTGATTCACAGATTCTTTGAGACATCTAAGCACTTAGAGATATTAATTACTTGGAAAGAGTATTTACATGTTTAAATTGATTGTACTAGTTTATAGATATGTGTCTTTCTAAAAAATAACAGTTGGGTTTTCAGATAATTCTGAAATGTCATGAAATATGTATTAATTCATTTATGTATTATTGATTATAGATAACTAAATATTATATCTCATTAACAGCTTATGTTACCAATAGTCAATTAAGAAAGAATGAAAACAATGCAGTTTTGGAAAGTTGGTTGTTGTGAATTATTACTGAAGTGGTTATGCATAAAGTTTGCGGTGGAGAAGCATTGTGGAGGGTGGTCCACTCTAGTGTCAAAATGGAGACAGCAGTGCTTGAGGAAATGCAAGTTGAGGTTATCTCAATGCTAAATCCCCTATAAAGGGAGTTAGATGAGCTGAAAAGAGCAATGAAACAAAAATTGAGTGAAATTCAACAAGTGGAAGAAGTGAGCACAAAACAAAGCAGTGCCCAGCCCAAACATTTAGTGAATGTCGCACACTCAAGTCCACCCTCGTGCAACGATTTCAAAATTTCTGGTCAAATCAGTGACCCAAGTGAAAGATAGAAATTAACTTTTTCAAGTTTAACACACCAGTTTGAGAATGTTGCTGCAGTAATTCACACCATCTCTCCAGGCTTACAGTTACGTTGCAGCAACCAGCAGCAACGTAATTGAAATCTTGCAGCAACCAGCTTTTGCCTCACCACAATGTCCTGTTCCTGCACAGAGAGTCCCTGAAAGAGAAAAAGTTCATAATCCCCATCCACTTGATTGGCTCTATGACTCTCTCTCCTCTCCACCTGTAGCTGGTGTGTGGTGAATAGGCCTAATGTTTTGTTTTTAACATAACACGTTGAACACTGATATTTGAAATAATTTAAAACATGAAAAAAAAAATAGTCGAAATGTGAAATTAAAACCCCCAGTAGATGAGAGCAAGTGACTGTTAATGAGTGAGTCATTGAGATTCAACCGATTTAGTCAAACGGCTGATTTGACAAACAAAGTGTTTGACTGTGTTAATGAGTGAATCACTGAATCATTTATTCAACCACTTCATTCAAAAAGCGGATTCATTCAATAAGTAAACACTGTCCATTGCTCAGAGACGCAAAACAGTGCTGTGATCTTTATTTGAAACTATTTTCGTTAGCAAAATTGAGCAAAAACTAGCAATATTATGTCTAAAATGTAAGACACTTATTGCTTTACTGAACTTGTATAAACTGATTATTATTATGTGTTCATTCTGATATCTGCAGAAAAATGGTACTCTTTGTGTGATATAGATTAAGTTAACTATATTAAATTAGGGCTGTCGCGATTCGTCGATTCTATTCGACTATTCAATTTTTTAAAATCCTCGACTTCATTTTGCCCAGGGCTTGAAAACGAAAAAAAAAATTTGCAATCGGTTCACTCCGAGCAGAATCGATATTTTAATGTTTCTGTTCCTGCGTTCCTCTGTATTATTATCGTTCCGAAACCGGTTTATAACT
>NW_015626866.1:171712-181943 GCF_001515625.1 Sinocyclocheilus rhinocerous
TTAATGAGTGAGTCATTGAGATTCAACCGATTTAGTCAAACGGCTGATTTGACAAACAAAGTGTTTGACTGTGTTAATGAGTGAATCACTGAATCATTTATTCAACCACTTCATTCAAAAAGCGGATTCATTCAATAAGTAAACACTGTCCATTGCTCAGAGACGCAAAACAGTGCTGTGATCTTTATTTGAAACTATTTTCGTTAGCAAAATTGAGCAAAAACTAGCAATATTATGTCTAAAATGTAAGACACTTATTGCTTTACTGAACTTGTATAAACTGATTATTATTATGTGTTCATTCTGATATCTGCAGAAAAATGGTACTCTTTGTGTGATATAGATTAAGTTAACTATATTAAATTAGGGCTGTCGCGATTCGTCGATTCTATTCGACTATTCAATTTTTAAAAATCCTCGACTTCATTTTGCCTGCGTTGACTAACCGGCAAAATACCGGAAGTGGCGCATTTCACGGACGAGAATCCATAAAACACATTATTAGACTGTTTTGTGCATGTTGTTGTGAGTTTGGGTTTATCATAACATTCATCTGGGAACGCAACGTGCGCCATTTCATTAGATTTGTAAGGTAAATCATTTATAAATCCACGCAAACACAGCAATTATTAATTATAATATTGTATTATTAGTAGACCAGAACAAGTGGACATGTTGTCATTCTTACACTATAATACTGAACTTTGATTTCAGTGATTTGGACTCATATTAGAGATTATATTATATTATTTTTATAATTATATATAGATCAGTGGCTCTGTTACATTATAATACAGTATTTTAACAGTCTTGTTCAATAAAACCATATGATTTCTTGCTTTTGATACTTTATTTGAACTAATTATTATTGCCTCATTGCTATTATATATGTATTTTAAGTCAATTTAAAGGCTATTGTTCACTTAACCTACATCTATTTTTATTACCACAAATAAAATTTTTAACAATAATAATAACTTTTAATAATAACATTTTAATACTTGACTCTAGTGGACTCTAAACATTGCATTTATTTAATGTGAAAACCCAACTGTTGGGGTTAATTGAAACATATTTTTCCCCCATTTGTAGTTGCACTCACAGCTGTAATGAACAGAAGCCCAGAACATGTGGATATATTTACATTAAAGATATACTGTATATCGCACACCCCAGACTCAACTTGAGTGGAAAATGAATCATCCCATCTGCGGTTGTGCGCGCACTTGTTTGCACATGAGCAAAGGTGTTCCCTATCGATACTTCACTCGTACTGCGTCTGCTAAGACGCTATGGGGAAAACTCCTTTTTCTCCGAATACTGAAGCATTTTCAATAATGCAGTGTAACTGCATGGCCATTGGATCGTGCAGTGAATTAAAAAACGAACCAATGGCTCGGCAGCGGAATGGGCAGGGCATTCTGGCTATATAAGCGGGCACTTCACCATAGGATCCTCAGATTTCTTCTCCTTCAGCGACGACAAAGTTCTTCACTGATCTACGAGACTCGAAGCCTCTCGCGGTAGAATAGCCTTTGCAGCGGATCGAGTTGAACCAGTGACCCTCTGCTCGGCTGATTCGCCGCTTCTCCGCCGCCTTCAGCGTTGCAGCAGCAGTGGTCCCACCTGATCCCCTGCCGCCATCCGGCGAGCCTAAAAGAGCTTATTTCTAAATATCGCACACCCCAGACTCAACTTGAGTGGAAAATGAATCATCCCATCTGCGGTTGTGCGCGCACTTGTTTGCACATGAGCAAAGGTGTTCCCTATCGATAGGAAAGGAATTCTGCATGATGCAGAAGGGCAGTGAGTGCGTCGCCTGTCTGGGCAGCTCCCACGTAGAGACTGCACGCTCACGGAGACGGAATGCTTTCGCTGAGAGCATGAGTCTCACTCTTCTCCACTCGTGGACCACCTTCATTGAAGGCAGCCGCGCTCTCCCGTTTCTCCTCTCTCAGCGAGCCTCGGAGAGAGAAACAGCGGAGTCAAGGAACTAAGCAACCGGGTCTGAGCGATCTCACGCCGGCACTGAACCCACGTGCTCACTCTCCCCGCTGCACTTTGATCCTCCGCAGAAGGGCAATGAGCTGCGCGGTCACTGAGACAGAATGCTCACTGACAGCATGAGTCTCGCTCTTCTCCGCTCGCAGAACGCCTTCAATGAGGCAGCCCCGCTCTCCCATTTCTCCTCTCTCAGAGAGCCTCGGAGAGAGAACCAGCGGAGTCTGGGAGCTAAGCAACCGGGTCTGAGCGATCTCACGCCGACACAGAGCCTGCGTGCTCGCTCTCCCCGCTGCGCTTCGAGCCATGTCTTACACATGAGGATCAGCACCCCTTGTTACATCGAGCGGCTCTATCCTCCTAGGCGGATTGGAGCAGAACACTGTCACTGGCAGCTTCACATTTGTGTGTGTGTCGCTAAGTCTGCGCTCACAGAGACGGGCTGCTTTTACCAACGAAAGCAGTCTGCCCCTGTTCGCTCACGGAAGGCAGCCCCGCCTCCCCACTCTCATGTTTCTCTCCTCCCAGTTACCTCAGAGGAAGCAACGATGAGCTCGCGGTTTGAGCGATCAGGCTTGAGAAGTTTCATGCCGGCACAAATCATGCGTGCTTGATCTGCCAGTGTGTGTTATACGCGAGGATCAGCACCCCTCGTTACACCGAGCAGCTTAATCCTCCTAGGCAGATCGGAGCAGAATGCTGGCAGCTTCGCATTTGTGTGTGCGTCGCTGAGCCCCGCCTCCCCCGCTCTTGTGTTTCTCTCCTCTCAGTTACTCGGAGGAAGAAATGGCGAACTCGCGGGGATGAGCGATCAGGCTTGAGTGATTTAACGCCGGCAAAGCCCCCGCGTGCATCACCCTCCACGCAGCTCTTTGATCCGCCAGTGTGTTTACACTTGAGGATCGGCGCCTCTCGTTTGTCGAGTGGCTCAATCCTTCTAGGCGGATCGGAGCAGAATGCTATCACCAATCATTCAATATCACTGACAGCTTCGTATTTGAATGCGCCTCTTGCCTGGGCCACGCCCACACCGAGGCTGCGCTCGCTGAGACAGACCGCTCTCACTACGAGAGTTTATGTCTCGCTCTGCTTTGCTCATGGCTCGCCTTCTTCAACGAAGGCGGCCCCGCCCCTCCCCTCCCCTCGTCTGCTACGAGTGGATCTGAGAGAATGCGCGCAGCACTTTTGATCTGCCGGTGTGTTTACACATAAAGATCATCAGTATCCCTCTTCTAATGAGCGGTTTTATCTTTTTAGGCGGATTAAAGGAGAATGCTGTCACTAATGATTATTATCACTGACAGTTTCAGATTGGACGCGTCTGGGCCACGCCCACACTGAGGCAGCGCGCACAGGGGCTGACTGCTCTCGCTATGAGAGCATTAAGTCTAGCGAAGCATTTTTTGAAAGCATTTTCAAAAGAGAGCAAATTTCCTCTTCTGTTTATCACAAGTATGTATGTATGTATAAGTATGTATCCCCATACAGCGACCAGCCACTTGAATTAATCCAACCCCTTGTCACGCGGGCTGAGGCCTGGCAGGCCATCCCCGGAGTGCCAGACTGGGTTTTGGGGATAATAAAATGAGGCTATTCACTGCAACCGCGCCCTCATGAAACGGCCATTCAGGATGATTACATTGAAACAGATCCTCTTGCAAGTGTGCCCAGGGGACTGCTTCTTTTCGCTGGATCTGAAAGAAGCCTACTTTCACATCCAGATAGCACCCCACCACAGACAATTCTTGAGATTCGCCTTTGAGGGAGTTGCATATCAATACATGGTCCTTCCCTTTGGACTGTCCCTAGCTCCTCACACTTTTACTAAGTGCATGGATGTGGCTCTTTCCCCGCTGAGACAGATGGGAATCCACATTCTGAATTACCTCGACAACTGGCTCATCTTGGCCCAGTCGGAGGACGAGCTACTATTTCACAGATCCTTCCTCCTCAGCCACTTAGAATGCCTGGGACTCAGGGTCAATTTTGCCAAGAGCGCGCTGTCCCCCAGCCAACGGATATCGTTCCTGGGAACAGTTCTCGACTCAGCCCGAATGAGGGGGGTAGTCGCGCCAGAACGTGCACTGGCCATTCAGCAGCTCGCGGCCTCATTAAAAGTTGGAGCCCCTTGCCCTCTCAGGGCGTTTCAGAAGATGCTGGGCCTCATGGCCTCTGCGTCTCCGGTACTTCAGCTGGGCCTGCTTCACATGCGGCCCCTTCAGTACTGGCTGAAACCACGAGTTCTGTCCCACGCCTAGCATCTTGGGCGCCTTCGTGTCAAGGTGGACCGGGTCTGCGTAGCAGATCTGGCCCCTTGGGAAGACTCTCAGTGGATGGAACGGGGTGTGCCCCTGGGAATGGTCTGCAGAAGGAAGGTGGTCTCAACAGACGCTTCCAACACGGGTTGGGGAGCTCTGTGCGATGGCAAACCGGCTTTCGGCCATTGGTCGAAAGAGGAGGGTCGGCTCCACATCAACTGCCTGGATATACTGGCAGTATGTTTGGGCCTTCGCACCTTCCTGCTAGACCTAAGGGGACACTACGTGTTAGTCTGCTTGGACAGCATGACAGTGGTGTCATATATAAATCGCCAGGGCGGTCTCTCCTTGAAGCGCCTCTTCATTCTGGTAGAGCGCCTCTTGGAATGGGCTCAGCTCAACTTGCGTTCACTGAGAGCAGCGCATGTGCCGGGCAGGTTGAACCAAGGAGCAGACATGCTATCTCAGAGCAACGTCCCCTCAGAGGAGTGGATGCTCCACCCACATACGGTTCAGAGAATCTGGGAGATCTTCGGGAAGGCAGAGGGCCACCTCTTCGCCTCAGAAGGCAACTCTCACTGCCCAATTTACTTTTTGAAGGACAGAGATACGTTGGCCCGCGACTGGCCCAACCTCCTCCTTTACACTTTTCCCCGATCGCCCTGATCCCACAGGTAATCAGGAGAATCAGGGAACAGAAACACAAGGTTCTGTTGGTGGCCCCGTTCTGGAGGAACCAACGCTGGTTCGCAGAGCTGTCTCGGCTGCTCTCAGCAGCCCCGTGGCCCATTCCCCTGAGACGGGACCTCCTCTCTCAGGCGAACAGAACAATATGGCACCCCCAGCCCGAGCTGTGGGCTCTGCACCTCTGGCCTCTCGATGGGAGCCTGCGGACCTCCCCGAGAGCGTGCTAAATACAATATCTCAGGCTAGAGCACCCTCTACGAGATTGCTCTATGCCCTTAAATGGTCTGTCTTCTCCGCCTGGTGTATGGCCCGTGGCGCAGCTGTTGGATAAGGGTCATTCTCCCTTTCTTAAATTTAAGTGACAGCACACACAAAAAAAGTCAAATTTCATCATTCTAAACCCATCCTTTAAAAAAATATGATTCCAAAAGTTTCACTCATCCTTGTTTAAATGTACTTTAAGAAGTACACAAATGCATTAATAATTTCATGTGACTTGTGCCATACAGTCCAAGCATTTAAGGCATATGAATGGGTTTGTTGAGAAATATATAGTTTAGTCATGAAACTCTAGATGGCGCAGGCTGATGGGTTGTTAACGTAACTGATGATATTAAGAGAGTTAAACAACTTGGCACAAGCTGATGGGTTCATGCTGCATATGCAGCCAATGAGCTTACTGCATTGCATTTATATGGCTGGCTAGCATTCATTAGAGATTCCTTTTCAGAGTTTCTCTGAAACACTCCACCTTCCCCAGCTCCACCTGTACAGATCTGCTACAGGTTATTTTAAATGCTATTTGTGCAGCAGCAGTATGTCTTAAATATTGATGGCACCGTATCGCCGTATGCATTGGCAGTAGCAAGTTCCTGTACTTGCTTGCAGCAGCAGCAGCAGTAATCTACAACTACAGCAATAAACAACAGCAGCAATTCAGCAACAGCAGCAGCGTAGCAGATCTATTCCACCAAGACCAAATACATTAACATTGTCATATCCATCACCATGCTAAAATCTTCCGAGAGTTGTCATGATTAAAATCAACTTCAATATATAATCCATTTAACTGTATATAAATCTTGAACAGGATAGCATTTAACTGCTGCTCTCTGACAAGTGCATGCATAATGTGGCAATTTTAAGAAAATAAAGATTTACATTTCATTCTCTTCAAACCCATTGATCTAATATTTGAGCACTTAATATTTGAACAAGTTGAATGAAATTATATGATGTTTTTGTGTCCTCCTGAAGCTTGAGAAGCAATGCCTGCTATCTTCTGACATAGTACAGACATGAGCAGTCAGAAATCTTTTTCAAAAATAAGCCTTTTTGTCTTCCAAATAAGAATGAGAGTAAATAATGACAATTTGCTGAATTTCTGAAGTCCCTTTATAACCTGAATTGTCATTCATTCAGCATATGATATAATGTTTAACATAGTGTAACATAGGTCCTGCCCTGAAGTGTATAGGCTGGCAAAGGAAATTAGTAATTCAGATCTGAGGGTTTGGTAATTGACAGTGATAGCACATGACTGCACAGTTCAAAAGAACATTGGTGCTCAATGTACCAACATGTCAAATCTTTACACACAAACAGAACATCACTGTTGATTACAAGAATTTTGAAAATCTCTCTGAAATCAGGTAGGCTTGAACAAGTACCAACAGATACAACCATATCTAGATTATACTTGATTCCATCAGTGCTCACAGATGATGCTGTGAGGACAGTGTTCTGAACTGCATATGTTTGTCTCAGGAATTCCTGAATGTTCTCATGGAAAGTTGAAATCAAAGTATCCATCACCTTCTCTGTGTGTATGGATGGCTTGAAAAAGGAGGGGGGAAGTGGGGGTCAATGTAATAAGCCAGCAGTCTTTGATGGCGAACAGCCAAAGTTTGTGGAACGTTTTTGAAGTTTTTGGTGTCACGGATTACCTGCTTGAAGAATTTATGTTTTCCCTCAAATCGCACATCTCTTAGTGGTCCATGCATTCTTATGAGCTGCGGATAGTGCTCAATGTAGTGGTGTTTAGGGTGCAATGTGAAATGAGGAAAGACTGTTAAAAGTAAATGTCTGTGTTCTGCGATCTTAACGTCAAGAAAATCAAGAGAATCCTCAGTGAACTTCAATGCCAATGGCATTTCTAAAATATCTTTCAGAAGCAACACAATTTCCCATGTTTGATCATTTTCAGGGATATCAAGGCCCAATTCTTATAGGCATTACCCCCAATGGTACCTTTTGAGGCAAATGTGCCTGGGTTGTGATACATCACAACTTTGTTTGAGAATTTGTAAGGAAGCTGCTTGATAGCTTGATTCAGGGATTCAAGAGAGATTAATTTCTTTGAGACCAAATCATTAATGCACAAGGACATTTCAGTAGGGATCAATGGCGGCTCGTCAGGGGAGGCACAGCTTCCCCAAAATTTTTAGGTGAAAATGGGAGGAGGATGATTTAATGTTAATAAAATTCACAATTCATTTCAGTTCATGTCTCCGAATGCGTATTTTTTGTTTGTAATTTCACAGCTGTAATACCATAACATGTTAATGATGTTGGAAAGCGCCGCTTTTCTATCGCGAATGTGCCGAATCTGCTGATGTAATTACAACTGCTAGGTGATAGAGAAGGGGAGGGGGAGGCCGGGGGAGAGCTGAGCTCTCGTGCCTCTGTTGGAAAAAAAAATTTGCCAATCACCATCGAGTGTTCACTTTCAGCGCTGAGGAGTGTTGAGAAAAGAACCCTGGCAAGGGAGGCTAGCCTCCCTTCTGATATCAACCAATCATCACAGAGACGTAAATTATGTGATAGTTTGAACGTCTGCCGCTGCGCTGATAATGTACCAAGTACTTATGATGAGTAGCGATATTGAATATTTGATTTACAGATTTACCAAGCTGTCATTCAAACAGTAAAGGGAAAACACGCCTAACTGGATATAGACTACAGTAGTCGGCTTAATTAAATAGCAGAACAGGCAGCTCTCTTTTAACACAGACATGGGATGGATGTTTGCTACAAGTGATAGGCCAGGTAAGTGAAGTTATGTTATCTTGCTGTATGTGTGTCGTTTTCTTTACGTTTTCTGACAAAAAAAAGAAAGAAAAAAAAGCCATTTTAAAGTGGTTAAGCAAATAATAATAATAATCGGCAGGGATCCCAGACCAATACAATTAGTGTGCCTCCTCTATTTTAAAACCCACGAGCCACCACTGGTAGGGATGACACCCTCCATAAGGTCGTACATTATGTCAGGTGGAAAACCACCAATTGTGTGAAAATGTTCCAACTTTTCACTTAAAACACAGCCACCTTTCACACCACACTGCTTTATTAAACTCGCATCGTGTAACACTTCAGCCACTTGACTATCATGCTCCTGCTTGGCTCTCAGTTCAAATGCTCCCGACCGGACCTCCTTCTCCTGGATTTCACTCCTCTTTGCAAAGTAGAACTGACGTGGGTGCTCAAGAGTGAAACTCTCCTGGAGTTCTGCAAAATAATGAGCACCTAGATTATCAGATGACACAAAAAGCACACTTCCTTTCACACACTCTCCTAACTGTTCAATGTATACATCATGCTTTTCAAGAGTTTCAAGGTCCTGAACAAGTGGGCGCAAGATGTCTGTGTAATCATGTTGTTTAACTGCACTAGCTCTGCATAAAATTGCTAGCTGAATTGACTGAAGTGATGAACGATCTTTTGAGAGAAGGTTGGCTAGAACCCAATAGAGAGCAAACATTTTGTGTTTTTTTTCTGGAGGTGCCAAGGGGATTGGCAAGCTCAAATTCATCCACATAAAAACCCAGGACAATCCTGAAGGTCTCAGTGTTAAAAAGTAATTTTCTTGATAGTGAGTGCCATCTCTGTAAGTCTGGAATTCATTAACTGATTGATCATTGCAAAGGACCCTATTTAGAATGCAGCGATGGAGGTAACAAATTACAACTATTCGCATTACTGTAATTAAGTAGTTTTTCCGGGTACTTGTACTTTTTTGAGTATATTTTTAAAGCTGTACTTTTACTTGTACTTAAGTACAAATTAAGCAAAATAATCTACTTTGTTGCTTTTAAATCATAGTTTGTTACTGAGTACGCCCACAATTTGAATTGATATTCAAACCTTTGACGGTAATTCAGTAGCCAATAAAAATAAGATAAAGACATCTTATCATAAAGGGACCAATAAAAGCCCTGATATCTGAACCGGGAAAAGCCACCGCTGCAGCAGGTTTTGAAGAGCTGATCAGACAGTGAGGGAGCTCAGCGTAATTTATGGACTCAAAGTTTGGCGAAACAAACTACATGGTAGTGTTATCATAAATATCTATATTTTGATAAAGATACTGAAATATCCGACACGGTTCCATTACTCATTTTCCACAGTATCTACCGAATATAGCCTACACCAATACAAGCTGCGTCTCTCTTTCCTCTCCGACAGTGAGTTTGACACGCATCCGCCTCCTGCCGAATATGATCCAGATAATACTATCCGACTAATATTTTAGCTGAATCACTGTCAGGCCATCTGGGATTTCAGTATGGAGATAAAGGTTAGGGTTATAATGTTTCAGTATTACATGACATTGTGAGTGTGTATATTCACAGTTTGTTGTTTTTTGGGGGGCGTCTGGCAGAGCGTTAGGACCCCGAAGCGGTGAAGCATGATGTCAGACGTAACAAGCAGATATTCTTAACCACTCCTATCCAACCGTGAATCTGCTATGAGCAAGAGGTGGAGTGGAGGTGCACCACGATAAAACCCCGCCTTTTATTCAATATTCCCTTTCACTTGGAAATACATCACAAGTCTGAAGTCAGTTGCAACTTCCGGTTCACGGGTATACTTTAACCACATACTGTGCGCCCCTATTTTTGAGCATTTTCTGAAAAACGACATACCCAAATAAAAATGTCTGTAGCTCTTGAACCATATGGTCTATATTTATAAATCTGGTATTGTTTGAAACTAGACAAAATTAGTATAGCAACAGAGTAAAACAAGGTAAAATGTACATGACTGTCCATATAACTTCACTTTTATTTCAGGGATATGATTCTTCTTCGCAAAACAGCGAGATCTGCCTATATCTATTTTGACATTTTGGAACACATCATTTATCATGATATTTCTCGTGTCCAGTTTGGTTTTATTTTATGTTTGCATGTCTTACTATCAGCTATGATTATTCTACTCTGCTAATAAAAGGCTGTTTATATGCATATTACCAAAATTTTATTAGTCGCTTAGTCGCAGAAAAA
>NW_015626866.1:182021-182340 GCF_001515625.1 Sinocyclocheilus rhinocerous
TTAGCCTAGAAAAAAGTGCGCAGTTCACGTGTTTGTGCGGAGTGTGGAAGCTGAACATTAGCACGCTTGGGCTACTGCATGACAGATGGAGTGCGATCATTGGCTCTTAAAATACTTCGTCATTTTTGGTCATACAGATAAGAGTAAATTTGTACTATCCCTGGCCAAAAGTTAATACATACTTGTGATAATTTATAAGCTACGAGCTAGGTAGCCAGATCTGGGCAGGGTTTAACTTTGAATTCACAACACAAGACAATGATTCTTATAATGAAACAGGAATTTATTGGCTATTCTAGATTACATTAAACTAAACTAA
>NW_015626866.1:182454-182920 GCF_001515625.1 Sinocyclocheilus rhinocerous
TACTGCTTAAGATCAATTCAGCACCAGTTCAGCAAGAGATGAAGCTTTGTTTGTTTACGTGCGTTTTGGTGACAGCTGAGAGGGGTTTCCCTTGTTGGCTCGTCTCCAGCAGAGCCAGCAGAGGCGCGTTGCTGATTGGTCGTTCGGCTGACGTCTTTTGGGAGAGCTTGGTGATGAATGGGGTGAATGGGGTTCGCAGAGGCTTTGGCAGTTCTTCTGAAAGAGTCTGAGTTTGCAAGACAGGCTGTTGAAGATCTCTGGCAGTCACGACGTTTCAACGAAATGTTTGAGTTCTGGATGACCCGATCGCTTGATGGTGCAGCGTGTGTGCGCAAATTGGAGCGCGATTAACACAAAGGCGAAAAGGCACTGAATCTGTTCGAACATTGGGTTTTTGATCCAGCTGCATAAGTCCGTCCCACAGGTCGTTGTTCCAATCAGATAGTGGCTGCGGGGCTTAGACACT
>NW_015626866.1:186857-214059 GCF_001515625.1 Sinocyclocheilus rhinocerous
ACACACACACACACAGGATGATGATTAACGGAGTTTGCATGAAGTCCCAAAAAGGTAAGATATTCGCTACAGTTCTTTAACTTGCAACCTGAGAGAATCAAAAAGCAGATATTTGTCTTATCTTTACTGCTTAAGATCAATTCAGCACCCGTTCAGCAAGAGATGAAGCCTTGTTTGTTTACTTGCGTTTTGGTGACAGCTGAAAGGGGTTTTCCCAGTTGGCTCATCTCCAGCAGAGGGGAAATTACCGCGTTGCTGATTGGTCGTTCGGCTGACGTCTTTTGGGAGAGCTTGGTGATGAATGGGGTTTCCTGGTGACGCAGAGGCTTTGGCAGTTCTTCTGAAAGAGTCTGAGTTTGCAAGACTTTAGGCTTTTGAAGATCTCTGGCAGTCACGAAGTTTCAACGAAATGTTTGAGTTCTGGATGACCCGATTGCTTGATGGTGCAGCGTGTGTGCGCAACTTGGAGCGTGATTTAACACAAAGGCGAAAAGGCATAGAATCTGTTCGGACGTTGGGTTTTTGATCCAGCTGCATAAGTCCGTCCCATAGATCGTTGTTCCAATCATGTATTGGCTGCCGGGCGGGGAAATTAACATGATGCTTCAATTTATCACATGGGAACATCCTTGCCAGATTTTATTAATACTTCTATAAAGTTTCTTAATGCAAGTATCGTACATATTTCCCACTTCTCATTCATACCAAAGTTTTGCACATAAAATAAGCTTTCATTCAAGCTCAAATATCGGGTAGTTTGCATACACATTAATAATCTTATCTACTAAAAGGGGTTATAAAACATTGATTAAACTTGCACCGATTACAGGAAACACATCAAGCATATATAAGACATAAAACATATTATTTGTGAATATAGTTGCCCTTTTATACTTTTAAATTATTGTCTTTTGAATTGTCTGTGTAAGTTCTATGTTTCTTTGTCTGTGACAGGAGAAACGTACATTTTTCTGGAATGTAGAGAAAGGGGGAGGACAGAGAAAGTCCTGAGGTCCATAAAAGTCATGCGGTGGTTTGCTGAGTTTGATTGAATCACGTTATCACTGTTCTTTAGATCCGTTGTTCCCCTTCAGGAACTCGAGCTGCGTCGAGATCGCTTTGGGAACGCTCCTGCGTGACCGCGTTCTGAAGTACGTGTCAAATCAGCCCAATGGAGTAGCGAGACGTCACGGGTAGGGTGACGTAAGCACCAGAAAATATAAAAGCGCATCCGGCAGAGCGCAAACCAGCTTCTGCTCTTCAGTAGCGATCTGTGTATGTGTCTGTCTATTTACTGTTGTCTGTCAGCACAAGCATATATAAAAACAATATCATGAAAAAGTCGGAGCGGAGCATGCACTGTCAGCTCTCGAGGGGGCTGATTGTCATGACTGCGAGCTACTCTCGCTGCGCACGCTCCGCTCTCGCCTGGCCGTGTTTGATGAGAGCGGCCAGGCTCGCGATCCCGCTGGCAGCGGTCCCGCTGTTGCCGAGGCACAGCGCAGACTGTTGTCATGGGGATCGCAAGTGGATTTAGCGGAGGGATCTGAGACGGGCTCGTCCTTTTCTCGGTCCTCACCCGCTAGATCCGCGGCTCTCTCTCGCCAGCCGAGAAACAGGACGCTTGTCCTAAGAGCAAATTAGACGAACGTTTCCTGAGGGCTAGATCACAGCCTTCACGACGGGGTCTTCCGTTTTTTCCCGATCTCCATACCGAGGTGTCAAGATCGTGGGATAAAACGTATTCTTCCCGTATCTATAGCCCCACAGTCTCTAATTATTGCGTCGGGCCACAGATTTGTCCCTCCGAGCCACCAAAGAAAGGCCAGAGCTATCGGCCATTCAATGGCAGCAATGGTGGCCATGGAGCAGCATCTGTGGTTGAATCTGTTCGATATGCAAGATAAGGACAGATTCTTCCTCCTAGATGCCCCGCTTTCACTCTCTGGCCTTTTCGGCGACGCAGTTAACACTGTCGTCGAGAGGTTTCAGGAGGCGAGGAAGCAAGCGGCGGCGTTTCAACGGTTCACTCACTGTCAAACAGTTTCAAAGGCTGTTGGGCCTGATGGCAGCAGCGTCCAACGTGATTCCTTTTGGCCTGCTGTACATGAGACCCTTGCAGTGGTGGCTCAGAACCAAGGGATTTTCCCCGAGGGGGAATCCGCTTCGCATGATCAAGGTCATGCGGCGATGCTTACGTGCCTTAGACGTGTGGAAGAAACGTTGGTTCCTGGTTCAAGGCCCGATGTTAGGGGCTCCTTGTCGTCGCTTAACGCTAACGACGGATGCCTCTCTCACGGGCTGGGGAGCGGTCATGAGTGGCCGCTCTGCCCAGGGTCTGTGGGAAGGCCATCATCTCTTTTGGCACATCAACTGCCTGGAGATGCTGGCCGTGTTTCGAGCTCTGATATACTTCCTTCCAGACCTAAGGGGGCATCATGTGCTTGTCTGTTCAGACAATACATCGGTGGTCTCCTACATCAATCGGCAGGGGGGTCTGCGTTCACGCCCAGGCTGAGGCCGGTACAGTGCACTAAGGGGCCCATAGTACTTCAGGCATTCTGTCCTCCTCCATTCCAGGAAGCAGGCCAAGAAAGGCTTAATCTGCTCTGTCCAGTTCGAGCACTGGACGTTTACGCACACAGAGCTGCCCCATGGCGTAGGGCAGATCAGCTTTTTGTTTGTTTTGGTCCGCCAAAGAAAGGATCTCCGGCGACCAAGCAGACCATGAGTAGGTGGGTGGTCGAGGCCATCTCACTAGCTTACGAGTCCTCTAGCCTCCCGTCTCCTATGGGGGTCAGAGCGCACTCTACCAGGAGTATGGCGGCCTCCAAAGCTTTCAACTTGGGTGTGGCCTTGCAGGACATTTGTGCTGCGGCGGGCTGGTGCTCTCCGCACACTTTTGTCCACTTCTAGCCTCTTCTGGCATCTACTCCAGGTTCCCAAGTTCTCTCTTCGTGATGTGCTCATAGGATACACACACAGGCAGGGACTTGGAAGTATGGCGCAGTGGGTATTCTCGTTCCCAAAGCGATCTCGACGCAGCTCGAGTTCCTGAAGGGGAACGTCACTAGGTTACGTATGTAACCATGGTTCCCCGAGGGAAGGAGACGCTGCGTCTCTTTGCCATACTCCCTGCATCCCTGCATCCCTGCAGGCGCTACTTCATCGAAGCTGATTCTTGAAGATAGCTAAGGACTCAGCTGCTCGGATTGAGTTGGGCAGGTCATTCCACCAGGAGGGAACATTTAATTTAAAATCTGTGAAAGTGATTTTGTGTCTCTTTGAGATGGCACAATAAAGTGACGTTCACTTGCAGAATGCAAGCTTCTAGAGGGCACATAAGTCTTAAGTAATGAATTTAGGTAAAGGGGTGCCGAGCCAGTGGTGGTTTTGTAGGCAAACATTAATGCCTTGAATTTTATGCGAGCAGTTGGTAGCCAGTGCAAACTGATAAACAGAGGTGTGACATGCATTCTTTTCAGCTCATTAAAAATGTATCTTGTTGCCGCATTCTGGATTAACTTTAAAGGTTTGATAGAACTGGCTGGAAGACCTGCCATGAGAGCATTGCAATAGTCCAGCCTGGACAGAACAAGAGCTTGAACAAGGAGTTGTGAAGCATGTTCCGAAAGAAAGGGCCTGATTTTCCTAATGTTGTATAAAGCAAATCTGCAAAACCGGGCAGTTTTTGAAGTGACTTTTTTCACCCAAGTTAACCAAGTTATATATGTTTCCCATGAGACACATAAACTGTCTTAGGCATTGTCAGATATATTAAATCCAGCTTGCCAGGTTAAAAGCATCATTGTTAAGAGATTCACAAGTTATTGACTAGAGCTGTTTCCAGTTGTCTCCTCTGTATCATTTTCATCTGCAGTTAAACCCTGATTTTCATGTTGCTGCTCCTCTATAAAGTCTGTCTCGTGGTCATAATAACTGTCCTCATCTGAAGACTCTGTTTCACTTGTCTCCAGGAAGAGTCTAAGCTCATCATCTTTTAAAAAAAAAAAAACATATTAGCAAGCACAAAAGAAACAGAAAAATTAATTATACTATTCCATTATGGAGAAAAAAAATCTAGAATTTCCAATGCACACTTTCAGTGGTTGATAGATTAAGCACACCTTCTGGTGGATCTGGATCTTCAATTGCCTCCATCTTCTTCAATAGACATGCACAAATTCTCTTCACGTGGACTGCCATAGTTTCCAGTAATAATGCATTTTTGCATTTTTAATTCTTACAAATAAGTAATATACAATGCATAAATTATTCTTGAACTGTGAAGTTAAAGGCATAAATTATAGTATTAGACATTCAATTTTGACGTTAATTCCACTACTGTTTGTTTTATAACAAATTGTTAATAGATAAATAAATAAATTATTTAAATACTTAATATAATTAATTACATCCAACACTGACCATAGCTAAATAACAAGTCAGTAATCACCCTTCAATATATCACATGTGTTTTTACATTACCAAATTGAATCAAAGGACTTACCCAACAGAATATCTTCTTCCAAGTCCACATGTCTCACTTTAAGTGTTGATGCAACAGGTTCTTCATCACATGGACCGCGTTCTAACTCTTTGTCAAAGGTCTCGTTTTCAAACTTTTTTTGTATTCATAAAACAGGGTATGTGAAATAACCTTATTGCAGTGCTCACAAAAGCGCCGTGCTCTTTTCCTCGTTTTATCGATAGAAGATTGTCCTTTCATCTTGCCTTAAAAATGAAATCATATGTGGTTTTCTAATTAATACAATCCCACCTGGCTCTGTTTGCTTCCGAGAGCGAAATGCAACCAATAGGAACACTATTTTCGTAAATCCCTCCATTCATTCGCTGTAAGGTAGTGACGTCATGAGAATTCGACCAATAATATTTGCGTGTATTTCAAATATGTGAAACAGAGCCAGATTAGCGTTGTTTGCGAAAGTAATTTTCCGTACCTAGATAGTTAGTGTTGGGCTTCGAGACCGTTTACAATGGCATGCAGAAGAAATCTGACCTTTTCTAATCCATTGGGTAAGGTCGACCAACAAGCAACAGCGAGTCCATTTACAGGGTAAATTCTCCTCACAACCAAACCGTGACTACACATCTTCTGCAGGAGTTATGTATGAGTAGTTATGTTGATGCTGAGATGCCCAGAAGTTTTAAAATGTATGTAAATGTTTTAAATCCATTTTTAGACATTGGATTACTCATTTTATGAAGTGTCTTCTGTTAATAATAATATATTTTTGTTCTGTTCAGCATCCTGCAAGACATACTATGAAACCCTGAGGAGGAAATATCCAATAGACCAGCCTGACAAAGCAGAGCTGAGAAAGTCAATTAAAGCTGTGGCCAAAATCAAGCAAAGGAAGAAAAGAGTAAGTAAAGTAATTTGATTTCAAATGGCTATTTCTACTTCAAAATGCTACCACAGAGAAGCCCACAACTGTCAGCTCTGTGCCAGGAGCTACAGAAAAGACTGGAAGCGGATCCACGCTATGCTGCCACTCATAATGTCCATGTGATGCCACAGAGTTTTTACTATTATTTTTTATTTTCCACATTGTATTGTTAATTTGGATATTTTATTGTTTATTCTTGTTAAAATGTGGACATTCCACTTTATTCTTATTTTGTATTTTATATTCTTTTGACAAAATATATCTAAAGCCCATGACTGTCTCAGTATTTTAATTGTGGACAATATTGAAGGCCTGTATCAAGTAGTATAAGCAGGCCTTCATTTGTGAGTTTTGGGTGGGCTGAATTTTAAGCCTAACCAATAAAATAAAAGCCAATGCATGTGCTGGCCTAATAGCTGTTAAGATATGGGATGGGCTGAATTAAGTGGAACCAATAAAAAGTTAGGTCATGCAGCCTAAGATGAAAGAGCTATAGGTGTGAAAAGCAAATATCTCAGGGATAAACTACCATGGCAACAAATGGTCATAGCACGGAAGTTTATGTCTGTCACATACTGTACATCCGAAATGGTACATAGTCAGATGTATACGGACATGTGCAATTTGACATTCACGGCCAGTATATTTCTGAATATGTCCAAAAATCAGTAAAATATACAGGAGTTTACCGGTCCGAATACAGCTCTTTTCATGCAGTGCATACTCGTAGCAAGGGGCCAAATTCTCTCTCACCCTATCATAGGTTTCAATGCAATAGAACAAATTGTGAACTCCATTGAACAAGTCCAGCCAAGTACTGTGAGAGACAACATGCTTGAGAGAACCATGAAAGCTGCATTCCCCAGCCTAAAAAGGAGCAAAGTCCAGACTTTCATTAAACTTGTGAGAGCAGAGAGCTCATGTGAATACATAGTAAGGACCACAAAAGAGCAGTTTAACGTCCCCAAACGTAATACTGTGCAGGTCTCATGTCGAGTGTACATGCAGCTAGTTAAAGAGGACAGCACACTCATTTTTGAACCTGATGTAAATCCCTGCTGGGCAGATAGGTTTGAATTACAAAGTTTAGTGAGGCTGAAAAGAGGGGCTCCAACAAATCACAATTGAGGTATACAATGACACTGATCATGATCGATTGGTACACTCTCAGAAATAAAGGTACAACAGCTGTCACTGGGGCAGTACCTTTTCAAAAGGTACACTTTTGTACCTATTAGGTTCTAATATGTACACTTTAAGTACTAACATGTACCTTTAAGGTACCAAAATGGACCCTTTATGTACAAATAAGTACCTTTTGAAAAGGTACCGCCCCAGTGACAGCTGTTGTAACTTTATTTCTGCGAGTGTAGCTTGTCAAGAATGTGTTCTCTGCTAGTATGTTTGAGGGGCCAGCAAATCCTACCACTGTTGGGGTATTTCACCTCCATGCTGCAAATAACTGTCATGACCACACCAATACTGATGATTGGGAGCTGCCAGTAGATGTTAGCCACCTGAGTAAACATCAGAGACAGATAGTACAGCAAATGTTAAGATAAGAGTGCCATTCATTCTCTAAATCAGACAACAACATTGGGTGTATCAGAAATTTGCAGTTGAGTATCTCACTTAAAGATGATGAGCCAGTCAATCACACTTACATGTCTGTGCCAAAGCCTCTGTATCGTGATATAAAAGAATACTTACATGACCTCATAGCACAAGGCTGGATTGAAAAATCCAACTAATCATACTCATTTCCAATTGTATGCGTTAGAACAAAAGATGGTAGCCTCCATTTATGTATAGATTATCGAGACCTGAACAGAAAGACTCACCCTGATAGACAACCAATTCTGAGGGTGCAGGACATTATGGACTGCCTTGGTGGTAATTCCTGGTTTTCTTAGTTAGATCAAGGGAAGGTCTACCACCAGGGGTTCATGTCAAAGGAAAGTAAGCACCTAATGGCTTTTGTCAACTCCCTGGGGCCTATGTGAATGGGTGCGTATTCCTTTCGGGCTGATGAATGCTCCTGCAGCCTTCCAGTGATGTATGGAAGAGTGTTCAGAAGGCTTGCGGGATGAGATCTGCATTCCATACCTCGATGACACTTTGGTGTTTAGTAAGACCTTTGAGAACCATGTCCAGGATGTAAGGAAAGTGCTGCAGCGGCTTAGGCAACATGGCATCAAATAAGTAAGTGTGAGTTTTTCAAACCTGAAGTCCGCTATCTGGGCAGAATCGTCTCTGCAGAGGGAAGTAAAATTGATCCCGTGGACACAGATGCTGTCAGATACCTGAAAGACAAGCAACCAAAGAATGTTGATGAGCTGAGGAAAATTATTGGTCTACTTAGCTACTACAGACAGTACATTATAGATTTCACTCGCATAGATAGCCCTTTGTATGACCAGTTAAAAAGTATACCAGAAAATAATGCTCACCTGAAAAAAGCCAGAGTCAATCAAAGACAAAATGCATGAAAACTGGTGTTCCATCGAGTAAGCCCATTATCTGGACTGAACGATATCAGAGCACTCTTGAACAACTAATTGACTGTTTGCTCCAGCCTTCTGTATTTGCTTTCCCTGACTTTTCACAGCCTTTTGTACTGCATACAGACACGTCTGCTCAAGGGTTAGGTGCAGTATTATACCAGAAGCAAAATGAGAAACTTTGTATGATTGCTTATGGATCTCGTACTCTATCTGCTGCTGAGAAAAACTACCATCTATACTCAGGCAAGCTTGAATTTATTGCTTTGAAGTGGTCGATCACAAAAACTTCTGTGATTACTTGTATTATGCCCCAACTTTTACCATTCATAGTGACAACAATCACCTTACATACAGGTGCATCTCAATAAATTAGAATGTCGTGGAAAAGTTCATTTATTTCAGTAATTCAACTCAAATTGTGAAACTCGTGTATTAAATAAATTCAATGCACACAGACTGAAGTAGTTTAAGTCTTTGGTTCTTTTAATTGTGATGATTTTGGCTCACATTTAACAAAAACCCACCAACTCACTATCTCAACCACGACATTCTAATTTATTGAGATGCACCTGTATGTCCTGTCAACTGCCAAAATTAAACGCTACAGGTTGCAGGTGGGTTGCTGAATTGGCAGATTTCCACTTCACAATTAGATATCACCCAGGTCGTGAAAATATTGACGCTAATACGCTGTCCTGATTGCCCCTTGACTTAGGAATTAGGATGAAAGAGTGCTCTGAGGAGTTGTCGTCAGACGTAATAGGTGCAACCATTCAGGCAATAGAAGCTCAAGAAGGACCCAGCATCCCATGGTCAGTCTCGACCAAATGTTCTGTTGAGACCTGTCCAGCAGTTCCGTCAATCGCTCCATTGTCTGTGAAGGAAATTAAAGATGCTCAAATGAATGACCAGGATATCAGTCCTGTATATAAATGCAAACTGTCTGGAACAAACCCAAAAGTGAAACAGCTTAAAACACACATCCTAAAAATAAAATGCCTGTTTCTTGAATGGGGAAAACTTACCATTAACCAGAATGGTATTCTATGCCGAACCACTTACACCCGCACACAGTTAGTCCTGCCAGAGAAATATAAAAGGACAGTCTTGCGAGAGCTTCATGATGAAATGGGCCATCAAGGTACAGATCTCACTTGTCCGTGAGCTTTTTTTTTTTTTGGCCACATATGTAGGCAGACATTGAGCATTATGTCACAAAAACATGCAGATGCCTAAAGCAGAAAAAAAAAACTGTAATGAGACGAGAGCTCCATTGACAAACATTGTTACCACCCCGCCCTTTGAGTTGACTTCTATTGGTTTTCTCCACTTAGATTGCTGCAAAGGAGGTTTTGAATATACTTGTGGTAGTAGACCTGTTGCACATTCGGAAAGAGGGCAAAACAACAGAAAATCTTCCTTAATTTGTCAGCATCGACAAATCTAATGTAAACCAAAAATTGTGCTTCTCACGCGAAGAGCCTTCTCATTCACCATAACAGTTTTCTGTAGCAGTGATTTTTGACCACACAGCTCCTGTGAAGTCAAGTGGCATTGTCTGAAGCGATTCGTGCTTAGTTGTGAAGTGCCTTAGCATTTTAGAAGGTTGATGACTCTCCTTCACTAACACCTTGCCGCAAATCACACACTGTGGTTGGGAATCCCCATAATAACTTGTTTGAGTGAAGCCATATTCCAAGTACTTATCGTCATATTTTCTGCTCTTGGTCTTCTTTCTTTTTGATTAGTTCTCAACTGGAGGCTTTTTATTGTTAGCACCAATTAAAAATTGCTCCATGTCTTATCAGCAGTCCAATTATGATGACTATGAACCGCAAATTGCTAAGCCCATGTGACCACATCGAATCAGCAGTTAATTTGTTATATCTTGTTGCCAATAGGTGGTGCTATTAGGCGAGTATTTTATGCACACATTAAAAATAAAGGTTTTC
The DNA here is from genome assembly GCF_001515625.1 of Sinocyclocheilus rhinocerous. Classification (NCBI taxonomy): domain Eukaryota; kingdom Metazoa; phylum Chordata; class Actinopteri; order Cypriniformes; family Cyprinidae; genus Sinocyclocheilus; species Sinocyclocheilus rhinocerous. The sequence continues at coordinate 196,725 of NW_015626866.1, forward strand.
CCAGGTTAAGAACCGTTGGCATAGATATTCTTGTTATACCATGTCACATTAATATACCAAGTGTTACATTATTTTTCTGACATCTGAAAATAGAACATGACAGAAAATTTACAGATCATTCAGTCAAACTGATGGATAAAGATTATTTGTAGTGCAACCTTATGATTTGAAATGATTTGTCAGTCTTTTTGAGTGGAGCATCCCCAAACTGAAATGCCTCCCATAATTTAAAACACAGTGTAAAGAAAAGACATAAATGGAAGACCCCCCCGCCCATTTAAAATTGGAGTTTTATATATTTCTATTCAGAAGGGGTAATCTATCCAGACTAAATGTCTGAAAGTGCTTGAAGTGTGTCTTGGGCTCCTTTTTACATACTTTAATGGATATCTGCAGGAATGTTACATCTTTTCATGTGTACACAGTGGTGTAAATTATCCAAACCACTAGGCGGAGCTCTCGCCAAGGTCTGCTCAAGAACGCGTAATACAGCAGTTCATGCGGAGACGAGCAGATAGATAACACAGAATTGAGACGTTCCATATGTGATTGACTTTATACTGTCATATCTTTTCTTGCAGGTAAGAATAATTCAGTATATTTCAATTAAGGGGTCCATGAACAGTTTTCATTGTTGTTTTGCTGCTTTAAGTAGGTTTTGAGCACCACAACGCTGTATTGTAATTGCTCATAGATAGAACGCGATCAGAGACAACTGTGGTGGAAGTTTGTACATGAAACAAAGATCGGTATTGTGCGCAGGAGTGACAATATGTTGTGAAAAGTAATTATTTTATGATTTTGATGGTGAGACGGGTAAATTATTGAAATGTGGCGTAGGTTAAGTGGCGCACGTGGAGTTCGCTGGTGTCCGCCATCTTATGTCAGTTGTTTGCTGCTGTGCTTTAGAGTTACCAACAACTAGGGATGCACCGATACCGATACCCCCATACTGGTCTCCTGTACTCGTACTCGTTAAAATGCCCCGATACCAAACGCCGATACCACACATCATATGATAAGCACCGTATTCAAACAAAGAAACACCAACAACAGAACAACAGACAGCAGAAAGGAGTTAAGGATGTCTACTACGAAGTATATGTATGCAATGAATATAATGTTAAACATTCAGTATTAACACCTGTATAGCTGATGTGCGCGAGCTGATAAACAAAGCATGCTGAGTGGATTGAGCGCGTGGCGGCGCAGATGCGCGAGCTTGTCGAGTGAATATACCGTTCTCACAGACATCATTGGAAAGTTTATAGTTCGGTCGGATATGTCAAAGACAAGTAAGTAAAACAATGCACAAGTTACTTAACGCCGATACTGATACTGGTCTCCTGTACTCGTACTCGTTAAAATGCCCCGATACCAAACGCCGATACCACACATCATATGATAAGCACCGTATTCAAACAAAGAAACACCAACAACAGAACAACAGACAGCAGAAAGGAGTTAAGGATGTCTACTACGAAGTATATGTATGCAATGAATATAATGTTAAACATTCAGTATTAACGCCTGTATAGCTGGTGTGCGCGAGCTGATAAACAAAGCTTGTCACTCGAGCTTGTCGAGTGAATATATCTTTCTCACAGACATCACTGGAAAGTTTGTAGTTCGGTCGGATATGTCAAAAACAAGTAAAACAATGCACAAGTTACTAAAAAATGTACAAATGCTATAAAAATATCGGTATCGGTACTCGGTATCGGCAAGTACCAAAAATAAAAGTATCGGTATCGGGCGAGTACTGGAAATCGGTGTACTGGTATCGGTGCATCCCTACCAACAACTCAAACGAGGTGATATGCTCGCTTATGAAACCAAAGAGTTGTAAAATGTGACATAAGAAAACATTAAAGTGTCATGGTTTATTTAGAGTAAATAAGTCATGCTTGAACAGAGAATGTATGTACTCTGGAAAGTGGTTAAACGGAGAAAGAATAATGTAAAGGTTCAAATTAAGTTCAACATTGTTATCTTTGATGTTATTGAGCAAAATTCATGTTCATATGCTTGATATGCAAACTGTATTTGCAAGTCAAGATGTTTACATTTGTTCGTGAACAACAGGGAATAAATTATACAGCATTTAGAAAATGGTATACTGAGTTTATGATACAGTAATACAGCAGTTCATGCGGAGACGAGCAGATAGATAACACATAATTGCGACGTTCCATATGTGATTGACTTTATACTGTCATATCTTTTCTTGCAGATTTGCATGCAAACAATCTTATTAAATGTGTTGCACCAGAAACGACGCCTGCTCCTTTCTATATGTATAACACTCGCTAGGAAAAAGGTGGATAAGCGGGATATTCCATGACTAGCTGTGCATTTAATGATTCACATAGGGTGGTTCTTTGCCTCCAAGTCATGCATTAAAATCATTTAATGCACAGCTAGCCATGGATTATCTCTTACTTATGTTCCACAGAAGAAAGAAAGTCATACAGGTTTGAAACGACACGAGGGTGAGTAAATGATGACAGAAATGTAATTTTTGCGATAACTATCCCTTTAATACCCATTTAAAACCCATTAATTTCATTGCATTATTTATGCAATTGTAATTGCATTAAATGCATTCATGCTACCTCTGAGCTGCAATAAACAGTCTGTAAAATGTATCTAAATGAATATTCAGATGTAGCTTCTGAAAAAAAGAAAGAAAAATAAATAAATAAAACAAATCATGGCTGTTGTAGCCTAAAAGTATGTGTAATAAATTCTGTGCTGAATCCAGTAAAATTTTTCTTACTAAAGGTAATTTTTGTAGTCTATACGATGTTTTCTCCTTAACACAATAATTGCTAAGCCATTTGATGGTTAGAGAGTCGGACTTATAACCCGAAGGTTGTGGGTTCGAGTCTCATGTCCGGCAGGAATTGGTGGTGGGGGGAGTGAATAACCAGCACTCTCTTCCACCCTCAATACCACGACTGAGGTGAGACCCTTGAGCAAGGCACCGAACCTCCAACTGCTCCCCGGGTGCCGCAGCAATATGGGTGCCCACTGCCACGGGTGTGTGTTCAAGGTGTGTGTGTTCTCTACTGTGTGTGTGCACTTGGATGGGTTAAATGCAGAGCACAGATTCCGAAAATGGGTCACCATACTCGGCCACATGTCACTTCACTTTGACTTTCAAATTGTGTAATTAATTGCATTGAAAATTTAGCTTGAACTTTTATCCTGAACTATAAGGTTCACAATGGATCACGCGCAAACTCACCAGACCAGTATTGTTGAACACCGTGGAACTTCCTTAGAAGATGTTTTACATTCTTTGTGTGGTTGATATGCACGCACTACTGATTACACCCGATATCATCTCCTAGCAAGTGTATGATACAAAACAACTGCATTCCACATGATGTCATAAAAATTCAAACATTTAACTATTTGTGTGAGTGTTTGCTCTCCTGTAGTAGAGGACCAAAGCTTGAAAGGCTTGAATATAAATATATATATTTTTTGTTGTTCATTATTTAGTTTAATTCTTTTACCAATATTTAAATCTACACCTTAGCTACACCGTGTGTATGTGCGCAAATATCCGTCGGTGTTAGAGGGCAGTTGTGGGAATACATCTCACACAGAACAGTGTAAGATACTTGATTCTTTTTTGCTAAACAAAACTTGTATCAGTAACAAACTCTACTGATTTTTTTAATTGTAATGTTAAAAGCTGAAAAACTGAAAAAATGTTTGCCGGATTTTAACACTAGCTGTTTGATATATTTTTATATTAACAGTGCTCATGTGTGTGACCAGTTCACAACCCTAACTGAGGTTGAGTTAAACAAAAAACACTGATGTATACTAACAAAAAAACATTCCCGTCATTTTGACTGTAAAAAAAAAATATATATATATATTTAAACCTAGCACATGAACATTTAATTTTATAACTACTATCTGTAATGTACATGGTACATATGCCTGCCTATGTGGATTCACTATTTCTCACTTGTGAGTGTGTGTGTGTCTGTGTGTACAGGTTTATCCTCAATTGTGGGGGACAAATGTCCCCACAAGGAAAGTAAAATCTGACTTTTTTTGACATTGTGGGGACTGGCCAACAGTGAAATAAATTATTAAAAAATACTAAATGATGTTTTATAATTTATCTGAAAATTCAAAAAGGTTTCTGTGAGGGATAAGTTTGTGTTTAGTGGATAGAAAATATTGTTAGGCAAAAACGTTTGAAATCTACGGCAAGTCCCTGCAAAGCTAACTGTACAAACGTGTGTCTGTCTGTCTGTGAGAGAGAGAGAGAGAGAGAGAATTTGCATTAAATACAAAGTAAATGTGGTGATTAGTTATACAATAATGTAACACACATGCTTTTTCTGCATTTGTGTGAAGTATAAAGAGAAAGCAGGGAGAAGTGGGAGATTTAGGCCCATCCAATATTACAATTTACAAGATTGCACACCATCTTCACTGCAACCAAAACCACCTGTGATTTGCCACATTATGTGTGTCTAGGGATATGCCGGTATCAAATTCTCATGTTGCGATTAATTGCTAATGCTTTTATCACGGTATACGGTATTATCACGATGTTGTAATTTAGTTTTAAAAAAAAGTGAACATCATAGCAAATACACAAATCTGAATGGCTGTTTAAATCATTTAAGCACCTTTCAGAAACAGAAAGTAGTGCAGCTGCTTTGTTTACAGGGTTTCCGGGGTAACGGCTGCATTTAAATGAATTATTATTATTATTATTATTATTTCTGCAGTTTAGCGCCATCTGCTGTCAGAGAGTGAAAGTGCGCTTTCATCCAGAGCGTCTCTCACATGTTCCGCCATGTGCTTCTCGTCCGCGCTTGTTTACATCAGAGTGCACACCCAGTCTTTCACGCAGCATACAGCGGTGTTGTGCATTTTGACCAGTTGATGGGAAAAGTATTCTTAAAATGCATTCAAAATTCTAAATAATTTGTAATATATAATTATTCACGGTATTTAGAAGTGCCCACGATAACAATATCATGCATATTCATTACCGTGATATATCACATTACCGAATACCGGCACAAGTCTATGTGTGTCTCTCTTTAAAAATGCACCAGACACTTGCCTTGTCCCATGTGAAACTGCATTTATGGTGGTGGTGCCACTCCGGGTCTGATTATCTCTCTGATAGGGGAAGTGAGGAAAGGTCATTGTTAATGGTAGAACAGAAAAAGAAAGAACATTTTTTTGTTGCCCAGCAGATAAGGTTCATTCCACCTCTAGAGTGGTGACAGTGGGATATATGGAGAGTCAGTTACTAGTACTGTACTAAAAATTATGGACACTAAAGTGAAAAATACAGAGACACTATTGTCTTTGGGACAGTTTCACATCTCTGAGGATTGTGGGTTTATTCTTCCTGAGCCTCTGGTAGGTCTTTTTTTTCTTGGCAAATTGTAACATCGTAGTAAGAATGTAATAAATTGGCATTTTATGCAATGTACAATATAGGGGAATGAACTGGCAGGGAAAAGGCAAATTTATGACAAAAAAAAAAAAAAGGATTAATTGCTCACAGGTACAAAATTGCAGTTTGTTTTATTACTTGTTATAGTAAAACATTGAGAGTGTCACTGTGCTGGTGAGAAGGTTTTAACAAACTATCATTTGCATTCATGCACTGTATAGTCATATATATTCAGACACAGTAAGACATTTTTGTATATGACAGCATAACACTTTGACAGTTTGCTTTCTGAGTGACCTTTATCTATTTGCTTTAATGATAATTAGGTTAATAAAAACTTTTCTCTCCAAAAACACAATTTTATGATTTTGATCATTCTGATATTCAGAATCTGATAGACAGTGGTCTTAGAAATATTTGTAAGATGACTTTGATGTAAATTTGGTGACAAGTGCAGTTAATTTTTTTATTTTTAAAATTAATAACTTGTTAACTTTGACTTACATTTAGTATGGGATTATGCATCTCTTTTAATGATTGGTTTAAAACTTAGAAACCACCTCAAGATACACCTAGGGACTATGTAATCTGTCGTATTTAATTTTATGGAGGAGAAAAAAGCATAACTGTATGGTACTTTTAGTGGATACATTTATTCATGATGTAAATTAAATATAAAGTATGCATAGGATTTTTTAAATCAAAATATTTGCATAACAGTAAATAAAATGAAAATTATACTATATTAGATAAGAATATATATTATGATGTAACAATATATGTTCTTGAGCATTTTTTCATATGTTATTATGGACTGTATTATAGACACATACTATATAATCGTACACATCTACATTGTGTTTCAGAAAGACCTTCCGGTGTACTACAAGCCCTGGATGGACATTGCCAGAAATGTGCTAGAACTCATCTTTTCCCATTCTTTGCGCCTCAGAATTCACAATGTATGATCTTTCATACTAAGAACATAATATTGAAAGAGTCTTACCTGCACAGATAACTTGTTTCTGATAGAATTATTCATTTTGAATTTCATTGATGGAATCAATTAAAGCTATGTGAACTCTAACAAGTTAAACTGAGTAAAAGTAAGTTATACTTGTGTACTTACTAATGTCACATTTCAACTTCATTTCACAAAGTATTATTTATACAAATTATGTTTCCTTTAGACAAAAATAAGAACACTTTTTATATATTATATAAAAATCAATAAACACATTTGTTTATAATTTTATTAATTACAGTTAAAATCATTGATCTGTTATTTCTAACGCTAATTGTTTCTGAACAGGTGCAACAGCCAGATGTTGTAATGCTGGTTAATGTATGATGGTGCATTTGGCTGCCTCTTCTCTCACCATTTTGTTTCTTTGTTTTATTCAAGTTATTTAAGTAATCTTGTTTTCATTGCTTTTATGGTTGCAATGAGGTGGTGCCATTTTCTATATTTTGGACTGTCGTTTTTACTTCTGTTTCCTTTCAGTTTGGTCTCTCAACATTGTGTAATCGCTAGTGGAAATCCTTCTCCAAACTTTCCTGAAGCCTCATTGAATCCCACTATTGCACAGAAATAGCCAATGGCAGCCAACCAGGAAATGGATGGACAGGTCGTATCTCAAGGCAGGCTGCCAGTCAGACGTCCCGCAAAGACCAGCTCCCTTTTTCGGCAAGTCCGTCCCAAGGATGGAAGTCCGTATCTCTGCCTTCTAAGCCATGTAGGACCACAGCCCACATCGCTGAGAAGGCATACATTGCTGCTCGACATGCAGCATCTGCCCTTCATACAATGGCGATCCTGCAGGTTTTCCAGATGAGGCTCCTGAAGTCCCTGGTTGAGGAGGGCCCGGACCTGGAGTATTTTCCGTAAACTGTGCGTGCCAATGCTCCATTCTCCACGAGATCGAGGTCTTTGTCAGCTCGCGTTGCGATCCCAAGTCGCCATTATGTCAGGGGTCATCAAAGAAGTTCCGTTACGGGGATTTAGCTCGCAGACCATCCCGCTTCAGTGGCATGATCATGTCAGAGGTGCCGGAGCAGAGTGCCCCACTGCTGCATGCAGAAATTCTCTCTCTTCTAACCAGAGAGAGTGCCCAACGAGCAGCGAGAGTGTGGGCTGTACAGCCGCTACTTCTTAGTGCCGAAAAAAGATGGGGGAATAGTGGTAGACCTTCATATCGGTAGACCTGAAAGATGTCTACTTTCATATCCAGATAGCCCCTCATCTAAGGCACTTTCTGAGATTTACTTTCGAGGACGTTACTTATCAATTCAAAGTCCTGCCATTCGGCCTGGCTCTGGCACCGTGCACTTTCATGATGTGCATGAACGCAGTGCTTTCTCCCCTGAGACTATGCGGAATGTGCATGCTGAACCTCGACGACTGGCTCATCATCGCTCAGTCCCGAACGGTGCTAGAGGAGCACAAACGTAAGCTCCTCGTCCATTTAGCTCGCCTAGGTCTTTCAGTGAACATGCAAAAGAGCACGCTGCAGCCATGCCAGTCCATTGCATTCCTGGGGATGAATTTGGACTTGCACTCTATGATTGCGGGGTTATCAGCAGAGAGATTTCAAGCCATACTCAATGCTTTGACCTCTTTTGTGCCAGGCAAGGCTGTTCCCTTGAAATTGTACCAGAGACTGCTTGGTCTGATGGCAGCCATAGTCACCGTTTGCTGCCTGGGTTTGCTGCATACGAGGCTGTCACAAGTCTGGCTGAATGATCGCGTGCTGCAGGGCGTGGGGGAAGTGGAGATGGCGTTCATTGTGGTACTGTGCGCATTTATGAGTGTGCTGGCGCCGTGGATTGACAGGAGCATGTACGAGCGGGGAGTTATTATGGGCAGAGTGGTTAGGTGGAAAGTCATCACCACAGACGTGTCACTGACAGACCAGCGTTTGGCACCTGTCAAGTTAATGCCACTAGTGCTGCGGCGGGTAAGCACCCCCTCGTTACGAGCTTCTTAAGGGATGAGAGGCATTTGAGCCCTCCCCGCCCTCGTTTAATGCCTGTGAGGGACTTATCATTAATGCTTAGTGCACTGCCAAACCACCCCGCTCTGGTTTAAGACAGCCCTCCTTCTTGTGTTAGCTTGTGGGAAGCGTGTGGGAGATTTACAATCCCCGTATGTTAATAGAAGTCTATTGATCAGATAGATTTTTCAAATTGTGTTGTCTCCACTTTAAGTGATCTGTCTTCTACATCTTTGGAGGAGAAATAATGCTCTGGCTACTAATTTAGACTCTTTTGCTCCTCTAAGGTCATGTAACATTACTTTCGCCCACTCTGCTCCTTGGTATAATGACAATCTGTGCACTAGGAAGACTGCTTGTCGGAAAATGGAGTATAAATGGCACCTTACTGGCTTGAATGTCTATTATCAAGCTTATGGAGTATCTTCTGGATGACTACAGAGAATTAATTGAGACTGAAAGATCATCTTATTTCTCTCAGACTATTGTAAATAATCAAGGAAATCCCATACACATGTTTCAAACTATGCATAGATTGCTTCAAGTTAATACTGTTACCTCCTTGCCTGATTCTCAACTGCTGTGTAATTCCTGTATTATTATTTTTTTTCAATTCTAAAACTGATAATGTTTGTAAACAAATTTGTCACAACTGCTTCACTATTTTGTCCTTCTGGATTTACTGGTATTTCTCTTACACATTTTCCACAGCATTATTCTGAGCCTCTAAAAAAGGGAGGTATCTAGCATGAAATCTACTACTTGTGTGCTTAGTCCTATTTCCACAAGCTTATTTAAATCTTGCTTTGATGTTTTGTGCCCTGTTATCCTCAGTATTATTAATTATTCATTGCAGACTACTCAGCCGGTCTCTCTCGTTGTCTCTGCTAAATCTCTGTGCTCTTACTCTTCAAAAATGCACCGCTGCTACCATGTTTCATTCTATCCTATACTATTAATGTAATGGATGTGTAAATTACTTTTATTGAATACAACAAATCCTGGCTTGCACTATGAAGGCATGAACAACTGTAAATAACTCATGTCATTCTAAATACAGTCCATGCTGCAACAACAACCATCCCAACAATACTCAAAACCTGCTAAAATCCTTGACATCTGTTATCTATCTGATTGTATTTCTGAGATAAAAACAAGAATGAATGATACTTTTCTCTGCCTGAATAGTAGTAAAACTGAAGTCATGCTTATTGGTTCCCGTCGTCAACTTTTTTAAAGCTACTTCACTTACTTTGTCTGTTGATGGCTCTGTTTTGGAGACCAAAAGTAAAATAAGGAACCTTGGAGTTATTTTCGATGCCAGTCTTACATTTTATTATTTTGTACATAGCACTGTTAAAGCATCCTTTTTTTCAAGTTTCAATTAATCTATTTGTTCGTTGTTTCTCGGATAGATTACTGTAATGCCCGTTTAACCGGAGTTTCTAAATCTCCACTTAAAGTCCTCTTGAAATAAAAATGTACACTATTTACTTTGCTATCGCACATTGCTAGTCTTGAGGTGAACAATTAATCCACTGGAAAAAAAAAGTTTAATTTGGTAATCTTTAATCAAAATCTGAACATTTACTTCTGCTCTGGAATGGCATTCCTTCTCTGATGACGTCAGTTTGACGGCTTGGGCAGAGTATTCTTAACCAGGCCCTTCCAACCATTAGTTTCCTGTGAGCGAGAGGTGTACTAAAATAAAACCCTGCCCTCTATTTAATATTCTATTTCAGCTGGAAATACATCATTGAAGTAAAGTTGGCCCCAACTTCCGGATCACACAGACTTTAACAAGCTGCAATGTGTACAAATCTCAGCTGCCAGGACCTGAACTGGGACCCTTTGGAATTCTCTTCCTTCTGACTTAGGGGAGAACAGACCTCTTTAAATTTGACATCTTTAAAGCTCAAATCCAGACATTGTGCACTCAGACTGACTTTAAATCTAATAATCTTTTGTGATTTAGGTACCAAGTGTGTGTGTGTGTGTGTGTGTGTGTGGCGGGGGGACCCTCAGAGACAGACTGTATTGGGATTAGCTCAGATTTCTGCTGCTTCTTTAACTGATGTTAGTCAGCTGCTATATGTATTTACACACACACACATCGGCTGGATGGTTAGAATGGATGCAGGGTCTGAAAAAGGTTAATAATAAAATTATGATTGTTCCTGTGATTGTTTTGTGTTCTGTATATCTCAGATGCCTCTGTTGGAGACTCATTTGTTGCGGACACATTGTGAGCTGCGTTTGGCCCATCTGGCTTTGAGCATGATGACTGTGGGTTACGTATGGCAAGAGGGCGAGAGAGAAACAATAAAAGTACAACAATCATTTTATATGCATTCCAAAACCACTAATAGGACTGAAGCACAGAACTGAACTGTTTGACTTTTTATGTTTGTTATGAACCTCCAGGTGCTTCCGCGGAATCTGTCGGTGCCATTCTGTGAGGTGTCTCAGAGACTGGGTCTGCCCCCGATTCTCATCTACACTGATGCAGTCCTTGCCAACTGGAAGAAAAGAGATCCAGATGGGTAATCTCACTGATCCATACAATATTAAATCTCATTGATGTGTATTGCTATGTAATGTTATCCTGACCTATTATTACTAATTTGTACATTTTATTTAACTTGGTGGAAATAATTATTTAATTTAATTAGAGTCTTCAGTACCTGCTTTCAGTAAGCATTTCTATTTAGGTCTATGTAATGGCAGTTGTTCAGCTGGCGCTGGACACCCAGAAGTACACAATTTAAAATCATCTTTGCTTTTTCAGGGATGTGTATTTCAAAAGCATTGTTAGCCAGTTGCAAGTTCCATTGTGTTTTGACTGAGTGTTTCCCAAAACCATTGTTCAAATGAACATTCGCAAACAAAACAGCAAAGTTGTTGTTGAAACTACAACTCTCGACCAGTTTCTGTTTCGAAGTTACTTGTTAGTATGACATATGGTCTCAAATAGATCATGCTCTTGAGCAAAATAAGCAAGCTAATGTATAGTACAATTTATAACTTTAATTCCATACCTATACAAATTGAATTGTATGTCTTTTAGTTTATTAAAAAAAATAGAGTGCTGCAGCTGCAATGTCAAAATGCGGAAGACTAAGGCGCCATTCACACAGACTGCATTTTTCCATTCCATTGTGCTACTTTTCAATAGTTTTTGTAAACATGCACTAGACAGCGATCTTTTATTTTGTCTTCTGCATCGTCTTGCACATGACAAGTGTTCTAAAAACACAGTGCTTAAGCTATGGGACATACTACTTTGTCATAACTGCGTCTTTAATGGACCGCTCTGTTGCAAAAAAAAATAGAGTGCTGCAGCTGCAATGTCAAAATGCGGAAGACTAAGGCACCATTCACACAGACTGCATTTTTCCATTCCATTGTGCTACTTTTCAATAGTTTTTGTAAACATGCACTAGACAGCGATCTTTTATTTTGTCTTCTGCATCGTCTTGCACATGACAAGTGTTCTAAAAACACAGTGCTTAAGCTATGGGACATACTACTTTGTCATAACTGCGTCTTTAATGGACCGCTCTGTTGCTTAGTCATGTGCATTTTGTCTCTGTTTAAACTGCCCTGTCAATCATCTTGTCACTGTTAGCATTATCCACATTTTGTTTAATTTAATTTCCTACTTTATTGGAGAAAAATGAAGAGACGCGCTGATCTGCCAGTTATGTGTCTTTCATGCCGAGAACTATCCTAATGTGTTTGCATAATGATGCATTGAAAAGTTTATGACCAAATGTATCTTAATACACTGAACAAAATTATAAACGCAACACTTTTGTTTTTGCCCCCATTTTTCATGAGCTGAACTCAAATGTTACACGTGGTCTGCGGTTGTGAGGCCTGTTGGATGTGCTGCCAAATTCTCTGAAACGCCTTTGGAGGTGGCTTATGGTAGAGAAATGAACATTCAATTCAGGGGCAACAGCTCTGGTGGACATTCCTGCAGTCAGCATGCCAATTGCACGCTCCCTCAAAACTTGCGTCAAAAGTGTTACGTTTATAATTTTGTTCAGTGTAAAAGCTCACAATATTGATGTAAATAAAATATGATGCAAATACGATTATATAAATATTTTTTCATCATGTTAGATATTGTTTATTAATCACTCAAACCCCTTTCAGTACTTGTCCATTGGTCTTGCATATCTGCTATGTTTGTAGATTTTTAAGACTTTTCGTGTTTGTAGTTCTAATCGAATACTCAGCTAACGAGCAATGGGTTGTCGGCAAAATTTGCTGTCAGAGTGTGCATGGATCTGCATTTCTAATTTCCATTGGAAATAGCTATACCATCCGGATACCTTTGGCATAATCATTTCAAAATAAATTACTTTGTTCCAAATTGTAGTATGAGTAAAACAAGGTCTGTGGTAAATATAAAGTGACAATACTTAGACATTTTGCTCTACAGTATAAATGATTAAACACATCCATACTGAAAATATGAATTTTGAAGCAATTATTTTTGTCATCTCATGAATATTTGTTTGAATTTTATGTAAAGTTGTAACAAGGCTAGCTGTTTTTTTTGTTTTTTTCCTATTCACCTCTAGGGGGTACTTGATTGCTTTTGTGATAAAACCCCATGTATTTAATCAGGTAGTAGAGTATAAGAAGTTAGATTTGTTTGGAAAAGGGGAAGCATGGTATTGCCTTAGCACCTCTACAAATTTCATAGGAATCTTGATTGAGAAACTTTGTTTCCAGTTAAATCATGTAAGTTTTGATTCTCCTTATGTTCTGTTGTGCATTGTGTATTTGCTTTTACTTGATCTGCATAATTTATGTGTGGGCTTTCTAGCTAATGCTAGGTTTCTGTTCTTTTTGTAGATGGACTCGTAAAATATTACTTTATTTTATTATTATTTTTTTTTTTTGATTACTTGAAGAGCACTTGAAGGGCTAATTGCTATTTATTTTTGCAGTGATTCCATACTTACCCAAAGCGTCACTAATCTACAACTCTGAACTGTCAGATAAGCTTTTTATATTCATTGTCATATTCTTTTCTATTCATTCACATTATTTTACAGACCATCTGTGTGTATATTGATTTGAGTTACTGTACTGGTTTTCTTTCAGTTCATTCTTATTTTTGTGTACACATTTTGTTTTGTTTATCTAAAACATTCAGTTTATATAAAGGTATAAAAATTCAATTTTTGTCTTTATTGTTTGTGACATACTGAGAAGATACGCTAAGGCTTCTTTTTTTAAGCAGCATTAAGTTATTAGTTGGTGGGCCCCTCCTGTTATTCATATAGCTGTGTGCCTCTTTTGTGGATGGCGGTTATAGAATTGGTGTCCAACGTGGGGTCACCAACAAGCTTAATATACATTATTGAGAATTTCCCAGTGTTTGTCACAAAAAATAAATAAATAAAAATAAATAAAATAAAAATAATATGGCTAGTCATGAAACAATTTAAAGAGATATTTCTGCAATAGTTTCTGATTGATGATTATGAAGAGGTGGCAGTGAGGAAGCTGATGGAGAGAAGACAAGGTGCAAGGAAAGCTTCAGAGACTTTGCTTTTCACTACCAAGCTCTTTGCTTGAGATGGAAGAAGGAAATATCAGAAAGAGAGATTGTTCAAGCTTGCTTGTGCAACTGCTAGCCACAGCTTGCTAGCTTGCTACGTGGAAATATTAAAGATGTAGGAGAACTCGTAAGAGTGGGTACACAGATAAAAAAAGAGACTTTGGTGAGTCCAAGAAATACTGGACCCAAGTCAGTGTGAATGAGCAGAAGAAGAGAAATACTTCAGTCAATGATTCACAATGCAGAACAACCACAGCTAATACCAGAGTTGTCCAAACTTGCCAAAATACTGTGCAATGCCACATCTAAAATCTTATCATTCCCATACAACCACAAGACACAGATTTAACCACTTTGGTGGACACTGGCAGTACGTTGTCACTAATTCAAAAATCATGTTGCAAACGATTAAGCAGAAAAGAAACACACCTACCCATTGGAGCTTTCCTTCTGGCCAACGGGCAATGACAAACTGCTGTTGGGAAGGATGTGTGGAAAAGTAAAGAGCAGGGTCGATTTTGGACTTTAATGAGGCTCAGTATACTTTAGCCCCCAATAGAAGGCACTGAAGCACCTGTCACTTTTCCATTCCTTCAGCAGGACATTCATTTTACCATGTATTTTAGCTTGCCATACCCTTAACACCCTGCAGTGATGAAGTATTCCAGTCTATACATCAACTATCAGAACAAGCAGATACTGACATGCGCGGACACAGCAAGAACTGGACAATCTGATATTAAGTTGGCCCGCTGTTTGCAACCAGGAAATTGGACATACCGACTTGGTCAAGCACCGTATCATGACCACAGATGAACGTCCTGCTAGAAAGAAAGCATACAAGATTTCCATCGAAAAGCAGATTTTCATTGAAAGTCAAATCAAGGAGCTGCTAGAAAAGAAAATCATTCAACCATATAGCTCCCCTGGGCAGCACCAGTGGTGGTGGTACAGAAAAAAAGATGGGGGTTCCAGACTTGATTACCATGGGCTGAATGCCTAAACTTTCCTTGATGCCTATTCTATGCCACAAAAATAGGACATCTTAGAGTCATTCCATGGGGCAACTGTATACACTACACTTGACTAAAGGAGTGGCTATTGGCAACTAGAAATGGAGGCAGACAGCATTCAAAAAACAGCCTTTATCACATCTTCAGGGCTATATTAATTTCTGTGTCTTCCTTTTGGGTGAAAAATGCAGCAGCATCCATCCAGAGACTAATGTTGAAAGGTAAATGTTGCATGGTTTACATTGATGACATCGTGGTCTATTCCAAGAATAAGCAAGACCATGTTCAACATCTCCAGCAGGTTTTCAATTGTTTCCACAAAGCAGGTCTCACTCTCAACCTCAAAAAGTTTAATTTCATTCAGAAGTCTTTTACATTCCTAGGTCATGTTATTTCAAGTGAAGATATCAAAACCGACCCCGCAAAGGTGTCAGCAGTTAGTTCATTTCCCATCCCACAGTCTCTCAAAGAGGTCCAAAGGTTTTTGGGCTTAGCCGGTTGGTACCATCAGTTCATTCCCAAATTCTCAGAAAAGGCTGCGCCACTTCATGCATTGAAAAAGAAAAACTCAACATGTACTTGATCGGTGCGAAAAAGCATTTGACCTTATCAAACAAGACTTAACACAAGGTCCTATTCTAACGTCTCCAGACTTCTACCAAACATTCTGAGTTCAAACCGATACCAGTGAAATTGGATTGGGAGCAGTTCTTACACAAGAATCTGCAGGAGAAGGGAACGTTATTGCATATGTATCCAGACTACTGAGAGGGGCTGAAAAGTCCTACTCCATAGCAGAGAAGGAATGCTTAACAGTGGTATGGGCGGTAGAGAAGTGGAGACCATATCTTGAAGGGCGGCCATTTGAAGTATTAACTGATTATGCAGCACTGACTTGGGCTTTTCAGCACCAAAACCATCATCATGTCTCATCAGATAGACCACACGACTGCAAGGGTTTCACTTCACGGTCAAATACAGAAAAGGTCAGTGTAATGTGGTACCCAATGTACTATCCAGGGTTCCAAGTCTCACCATGTAACCTAACACTGCAGTTGCTCAAGCTTCTTATCCTTTGGCACCACCAGTCTGTATGCCAATAGATCTCCCACAGACAGCAACTGCACAGAACAGCGACCCAGAAATACAGGAACTGATCTCCAAAATACCAACTCAGAGCCCACAAGATACATCACGAGTACGCTACATAACAGACAATGGATTCTTATTCCGTAGTGTTCCAGATGGACGAAGCGGTCAAAAACATCAACTTGCTTTTCATCAACCATCATCCTGAAGCTTTTCTTCAGTATTCGCATGACAATCCTCTCAGTGGTTACCTAGGTAAACTCATGACCTTACTCAAGACTACTGGATACTGTATAGTGGCCTACTATCAGAGCTTATGTTTGGAAATATTGTAAAGAATGCCAAGTCTGTCAAAAGTACAAACCATCTTCGTCAAAAATATCCGGTCATCTACAGTCTACACCCATTGTTGAACCTGGTTACATGATGGACATTGATCTCATGGGACCGTTTCCAAGAAGTGTCAAGCAAAATTAGTATTTACTTGTTATTGTGGATTATTGTTCCAAATGGATGGAGATATTTCCTCTGAGATCTGCTAAGACCCCTCAGATAGTCTGAATTCTGGCAGAGCAGATATTTACCAGATGGGGAACGCCGGCCTACCTAGTCTCAAATCGTGGTGCACAATTCACCTCTCAACTCCTCAGCCTAATATGCAAACAGTGGGGAGTCATTCAAAAACTCACTACGGCCTACCATCCCCAAACTAATCTGACTGAGAGAGTCAATCGAATCTTGACAATGACAATGATTGCATCTTATGTTGGACATTGTCATAAGCTGTGGGACAGATATATTTCCAAATTCAGATTTGCTATTAATTAACAGATTTGGGTGATCTTTTTCTCTCATCATCAATGGTACGGGACTTGGATATTATTACCATCTGAGTGTATATTGATTTGAGTTACTGTACTGGTTTTCTTTTAATTAATTCTAATTTTTGTGTACACATGTCGTTTTGTTTATTTATTTTGGTTTATCTAAAACATTCAGTTTAATAATTCAACTTCTGTCTTTATTGTTTGTGACAACGGACTGGGAGATAAGCTAAGACTTATTTTTAAGCAGTGTAAAGTTAGTTGGTGGGCCCCTCCTTTTATTCATATATATATATATGTAGAGTCTGGACCAATCAGACACACCATTTGTCATTAGATTTAACAAATCAGTTACATTATATTAACAAAAATAGTCACAGACCCCT
>NW_015626866.1:214142-219545 GCF_001515625.1 Sinocyclocheilus rhinocerous
GACTGTGAGTTCATGAACGGCCTCCTTGGCCGTGGCAGGACAGACAGTGAGTTCATGAACGGCCTCCATGGCCGTAACAGGACAGGCAGTGAGTTTGTGAACGGCCTCCGTGGCCGTGACAAGACAGTCTGTAAGTTCGTGAACGGCCTCTGTGGCCGTGACAGGGCAGGCAGTGAGTTTGTGGACGGCCTCCGTGGCCGTGACAACACAGTCTGTGAGATAGTGAATGGCCTCTGTGGCCGTGACAGGGCAGGCAGTGAGTTCATGGACATGAGAAGCCTTTGGAGCAGACTCATGAATAGGAAAGGCCTCAGGAGCAGATTCGTGGATTACAAACAATTATTAATAATCCGCCCAGAGTGGCGTGGGGAAGGCGCATAAATAGCCCTCAGGATGGGCCACAGCTGTGTGTGAGTGAGTGTGTGCACAGGTGTGTGGAGTCAAGGTAACGGAGTTCAGGATGGGCAACAGCTGTGTGTGTGTATGAGTGTGTGCACAGGTGTGTGGAGTCAAGGTAACGGAAAAGGAGTCCGAAAGGATGGGAAATGGCGACCTCTGGTGGTGAGAGTGAGAACACCAGACGCCAGACCCTGACAGGACCCCTCCCCTAAGGACCGCCGCTTCCAGAGCCTTGTGAGCGGGCACCGCCACTTCGAGAACATCATGAGCGGGCACCGCCGGTTCGGGGGAACTGAGAGCGGCCACCGCCGCTTCCGGAGCCTTGTGAGCGGGCACCGCCGCTTTGAGAACATCATGAGCGGGCACCGCCGCTTCGGGGGAACTGAGAGCGGCCACCGCCGCCTCGGGGAAACTGAGAGCGGCCACCGCCGCTTCCGGAGCCTTGTGAGCGGGCACCGCCGCTTTGAGAACATCATGAGCGGGCACCGCCGCTTCGGGGGAACTGAGAGCGGCCACCGCCGCCTCGGGGAAACTGAGAGCGGCCACCGCCGCTTCCGGAGCCTTGTGAGCGGGCACCGCCGCTTTGAGAACATCATGAGCGGGCACCGCCGCTTCGGGGGAACTGAGAGCGGCCACCGCCGCCTCGGGGAAACTGAGAGCGGCCACCGCCGCCTCTGGAGCCTCGTGAGTGGGCTCCAGAGTTGGAGACCCCTGAGGAACTGAAACAGAGCACAGGCAGTTTGTTGGCGGCTCTAAGTGCCGTGGCAGGGAACTCAGACAGTTCAGGGTTAGCCTCTTGGGCAGGAAACACAGTTCATGAATGGCTTCCTTGGCCGTGGCATGACAGGCAGAGAGTTCAGGGACAACCTCCTTGGTCGTTACAGGACAGACATATTTCAGAAGTGGGCGCCATCTCCTTCAGAGGAGCTGAAGCGGACGCCGCCTCCTTGGGAGATTCTGCAGCGGAAGCCACCACCTCGGAAAGAGCTGGAGCATGTGTGCAGCCCAAACACACCAATCCCCATTATGTGGAGTGCAACAGACAGAGGAACGACATCAGGAACTATAGAGCTTTGAAGCGTTGAGAGTGCTGAGGCTGCGGGTTAGCCTTGTGATTCTGGGCGTGGCAGACATGATGTGAAGAGACTCTGGCGTGGTGGCCGTGATGGGTCTAGATTCTGGGATGACTACCGCGACGGGAAGAGGCTCTGGTGTGACACTGGACTAGGGAGTGCTGAGAATATCGGGCTTGAGATAACCAGACTAGTAATCAGAGATGGGCCAAGCTCCGCAGCTGCCAGAAAGTGGACCTTGAGGGCCAGAGTTTATAGTTTCTGCATGTTCTAACGCAGAGGTTAATAAATACATTTCTCTATTAAGATATTTTGTTAAGGAAAAAAAGACTGAAAAAGGATTTTACTTCAGTTTACTCATGCATATTTTGATGTAGAAAAAAATCTTATTGTATAAAAATAATACTTATTGTATAAAAAAATACTGTATCTTAGATTTTTTAAATGTCCACCGGTTTGGCAAGTGTTTGTCATGTTCTGACAAATAAAATAAATATTGTTTAAAACCACAATTAACTGTCTGACATTTATCGTGATAATTGATATCGACTGATATGTAAAAAATTATTATGGTGATTGTTGCCCATATCACCCAACTCTCACTAAAATTAATCATTATGATGATGTCACGTGTATGTTCCTGTTTGCCCTTTTTTGGTCTTCCTGTTCCTGTCCTCATTATGTTTATTTGATTCCACCTGTGTTTCCCTTGTTTCCTCGTTATGTTGATTAATTTCCTCATTTCCTCCCTCGTTACTTAAGCCCTGTGTTTTGATGTATCGAGTGTCGGCTGTTAAATGTCATCCTGATGTTTCTGTGTTCGGTATCTCCTTGTTTCTTGAATTAAAGTCAAGTTCTGAACGTTCTCCAGTGTCTCCTCGTTCCTTACTTCTCCGAGTCACCGTGACAGATGTTCAGTTGGTTTTAATACAAATCACCAAAAATTACACTATGAAAACAATTAACAATGACCATCGTAAATGGCAAACAGTTCAAAACAATATTATAACAAAATTATAGCTTTACAAAAACACATCACAGATTTAAAATCAGATAAATGAGAATATATGATAAAACTGTATTTAACAAATACTTTCAACATTTTCAAATTATATTTAATATTTATTTTTCAAACACTGAAAAAAAGCAATTACAACTTAACTTTTAAAATATTTTATGTTGTAAATGTATCCTATTGTTTGCCTTTGATGAAGATCTGTATTAGTTGAACACCATGTTTACTGCCTGTGAACAATTCCAAAGGTATACATTCAATTAAATTTCATACAAATAATACATTTTACAGCCAAACAGATTACGCTAAAATTAGATCAGTCAATGTGCATTTAATTAGTTGCCATGTTCAGATGCTAAGTAATGGTTATGAACGTAGCACATGAAGAGTTGAAGTTTATAACCCATGTGTAGTTTTACTGAAGAAAATCCAAACATGAATAAATAAAAAAAGACTTGATATTAACTGACAAAGCCGGAAAAAAGACTCATCTACAGTGGGGTAACGCAGAAAAAAGCTAGACAAGAAACAATGGAAACATGAGGGCTGTATATACTGTACCTAAAGACTAATGACTAAAAAATACACGCCTGTGAACAATCAAAAAATTAACTATTGGGAAAACAGGACACATAACTAGAACAACCAATCAGAACATGACACATAAATAAGGGGAGCAAATGACAAGAACATGTGAGGAGCAAAGAAAACATATGACTAGAAACAGGAACCAAATGACATAATAAAAGACTTGGGATGCTTCTCAATATCCCTCCTCGTTTCCTTGTTCCTCCATCCTCCATCCTCCATCCTCTGACCCGGAAACCGATCAAGCTCAGCCATCTTGTAGGACATCTCAATTCTCTAATTGCACCGCGAGGAGGTGAGGCCTGGCCTGGTGTCTTTCAAAGAATCAAAGGAGGATTTCACTGATGACTCCATGTCATTGGTAGCTTCTGATGCGAAGGAGTGGTCATGCTCCATGGAGGACTCTGTTCCCCTGCCGCTAATGAGCTGGGTGATGTCAGGACTGGATTGGACAGCGAGCTCATCTGTGTCCTCACCTAGGCCATTGAGGAGCTTGGTTTGGAGTGGTCAGCCTGGCTGCAGTCACCTTGACAATTGGTTCCTGCCACAGGGTCTGCCAGCTACCCCAACCTGCTGGTTCTGCAGTGCCACCTCTGGCTAAACTTCCTTGACTCCCAAGTTTCCCCCACTCGTCTGTTTGGTCCTGCAGTGGATGGTTTCGCTGAGTATTTCACAGCACCCTAGAAGTCATCACAAGCTATGTGCCACTGTCTTCCCAAGCAGTCCAGTTTGACAGCTGCTTTTAGTCACCAGAGGCTTTGCCAACTTAGCAGTCCATGAAGCCTGTGCCGTCGCCCGCTTATCCTCAGCCCAAAGCAGAGTCTGAGCTCTAACAGTACCCCCATACCACCAAGTGCCATGGTCACCACCCATAGTGATGTTAGACCCTGAGTTGCAGATAGCAGGAGTGAAGGGTTCGCTGCAGCTAGACCTCCCTCCAAGAAGTCTCGCACTCGCCTTCGAACTCCCTGTTCAGTTCTGGGTGTTGAGGCTTATGTGTTTGTTGCAGACATTAGCCGCTTTTCCACTGTCGGGCCAGTGCGAGCCAGTGCTTTAAACGGGCGGGGCGGGGCTAATAGCCTCGGACCTGTAGCACCGTGCCCAAAATCACGATGCGTTTCCACCGTCGGGCCAGAAGCGCACTTTACACGCCTCTCTGGACAACATCACGCAACCCCATCATTTCACCAACAAAGAGAAGGGGCTAATAGCCTCGGACTTCACGATGAATCCAAAATAGCCTCCAAAATCACGATGCGTTTCCACCATCGGGCCAGATGCTCCGCTGCGCTTCACTAAAACACGCCCTTTACACACCTCTCTGGAACAACGTCATGCAAACCCATCATTTCACCAACAAAGAGAAGTTATAAGAAAACTAATAAGAAATAAGTCACTGGAACTAACGCGATCACAAAACGAACATGATAAAAGCGGCTGTTTGATTGCATGCTTTGTTAAAGATTTAAATCCAAAAGCATCGATGTTTTACGATAATAAGTGATACATTGATCATATAATGAATTAAATGATCAGGACCGAAAATTAGTCACACAGAAATAAAGCGGTATGAACCTTTTTTTCACAAAAGAAAGAGGACACATAGCCTACTTATTCAGTGGAGTCTGTGGCTGTTTATTTGTAGTCACAGAATACATAATATTTTATAGATCATATTTTTTTTTTCCCATCAAAAGTACGACCTGAGTAGCAGAGGGAGCTCCCGAACAAAAACATTATTATATACGACATACGCGGAGCTAAAGTCTCAAGACGAGACTTATGACAAATAAAATATGTTATAAATAAATACATGATTGTGATAGAGAATGAGAAGCTGTTGTTTGATTTCTTCAAGCGGTCGTATTTACCATGTTTACTATGGTAACGTTAAGGCTAGCGTGCATAGTCCTTTGCATCGCTTATAAATATTTCTGCCTTGTATGGTGATCATAATTCACATCAGATCTCAAACAGAAGTTATTTTAAACACTCGCTGCTGTCTGAAAGTGAGTTTTGAGCTAAAATTATTTGAAACGTCTTTAAAGCTGATGTTATAGCTGTTAACTTTATGAAATGATCCGCGGCGCCGACGCTGTCCAGACGCGGAGAAACTCTGCCTTTGTTCATAACCACTCCTCTAGCCCCAGTTGGCCCGCTTTGGCCCAAGGTTTTCGTCTGGCCAAAAAATCCTGGCCGTTGGCCCCGAGGAAGCACCGACGAGTAGAGGTCTGCACGGGCTTTAAACTGAAGCCCGTACCCAAGATCGTCTGACCCGACCCGAACCGACCCGAGCAGCACAGTCAAATTTAGAGCCCGAACTCGAAC
>NW_015626866.1:220796-221064 GCF_001515625.1 Sinocyclocheilus rhinocerous
AGAATCATTAAGGCTCGGCCAGTTCACAAGGCAAAAGAAACAACACTTGCCAGTTATGAAAGTTTATGAACATCAGGTGCAGCGGTCACATAAATTCTGCCGTGTTTTTGAATGGTTGTATAGGACAAGACGATAATTCTTCCATCGTGCAAATTATGGTCATTTTATTCGTTAGCATTCGGCCTGCTTTAAATCAGACACAGAGATGCAGTGAGGTAAGATCGCATTTATTTGAATTAATTAATTATATCATTTATTTGAATTAGCG
>NW_015626866.1:221240-229099 GCF_001515625.1 Sinocyclocheilus rhinocerous
GATGAAAGTTGCGTGTGTGAACCTGCGTCTGCGCGTCTCTCTCTACAAGCAATGAGGCTTAGTTACTTTAAAAACAGCGATTTTACCCCCATTGCAGAGAAATATAACATTGCGAGTCAGTAGCCTGTCGAAGCTATTTTACTAATAAAAGTTTCCGTGCTGTGTTGTCGTGTGCAATAATGTGTGTGCGTGCCTCTATGAAAGCAGCGTAATATAGTTTTAGTTTAGCTATAAACCCGAGCCCGACCCAGAAGCTATTCATTAAACATTAACCCGAACCCGACCCGAAACCCGGGTAATGGGTAGCAGACCTCTACCGATGAGGCACGATCAAGCCCCGGAAGTGACAGTGGAAACGGCCCTGGCATATCGAGCTGGGTCCTGTGGACAATAATACCAGATTACTTGCTCCAATTCACTTGCAGACTTCCCCGCTTCAGGGGTACAGTCTAAATTTCGATCCGGGGCAGCGATGCTTGCATTCTCCAGTCCGAAGTATAGTGTCTGCTGGCATAGAGTGCCATGGAAATGGTCCCAACAGCTCACAGCGAGTCAGGGCTTTAAAGCTTCCGGCCCATCCTCAAAACATTTGAACCGTACCTTGACCAACCATACGTTTAGGATGTTAACATTGAAACAAATCCTCTCACGTTAACGTTTTATTCTAGCTTCATGCATTTTTCTCAAAACTTAAATGTGGCTGAGTTTTATATATATATATAAAAAAAATAATAAAGTTTTTTTGTTTTTTTTTTAAGATGAGAAAATGTCTTTTTTGTCAAAGACTACATCTGGAGAGATTCAGAACGATGATCAAAAGATAGATAGAGTAGATTGCTTCCATCAACACTCCCAAAGCTTGCACATTCCTATACCACTTCCTGGATCGATAGGATAGTTCCTCCTACAATATAACAGTGGAAACAGTGGGACAGTCGTGGCCTAATGGTTAGAGAGTCGGACTTGTAACCAAAGGTTGTGGTTTCAAGTCTCAGGTCTGGCAGGAATTGTCGGTGGAATAACCAGCACTCACTTCCACCCTCAATACCACGACTGAGGTGAGACCCTTGAGCAAGGCACCAAACCCCCATCTACAGAGCACAAATTATGAGTATGGGTTATCATACTTGGCCACACGTCACGCCTCTTCTCTTCTTGAAACGCGGAAAGCTGGAAAATTCTGTTAGCAGTGGGGAAAGTGTTTTTTTTTTTCTAATGCTTAATTTGTTGATAATCATTAGATACTATTAAAATACTGCCAACAAGAATAAACACATAAACAAGTGTATATCATTTTATGTATTTATTATTTTTAGTATCTTGAAACTCTCCCAAGCAGTGTTTTGCGCTCAGATAAGATGACAGTAGTCGTAAAGCACCCGGGGGTGACCCTTATGTTTACATTAGAATGAATACAATACCTAACATACAACATTGACATACTGACATCTAAAATGCAAATTTTCATATGAACAACTTTATGAATATTAAAATAAGGGCATTAAAGCAGACATCGGATGACCATTTTCCACAAGCTGGTATGATTCTTCAGGGTCTTCATGAAATGTCTGCAACATTCTTTGGTTAAAATTCCTCAATGGTTGTGTAAAACAACACCTTTTTACCTTGTCAAAAACAGCTCTGTTCACAGCGACCTGTTTCTGTGCATCTCTCTTTAAATTATAATGAGCTCCTGCTCACTCCACCTCTCTCTTCTATTTTTTTCTGTATTTGGTGGCGTGTTACCATCAAAAACAACACGAATCCACTGCATCCTCAGTGGCTCTGATGTTGGGAGAAAATTAAGACTCTTACGTTCACATTTACATCCAATTACAAAACACCTGCATTGCTTACAAGACATTGTTGTCACTACAGCTGCTGGAGTGCTGAGAAAATGGCGGACAGTGTACAACTGTCTGAGGGTGGAGATATGCTAATACGGGACAGTCAGTCAGTTGTTGTGGACGGGGCCTGAGTAGTGTGATGTCATACTGCTCAGAAAATCAAAACAACTTGATAATTAAGAGTGTTTAGTTTTTGGGGGGATAAATAAAAGGAGTGAACAGATTTATATCATTGTAGGGTGGTTGTGTCCACACACTGCTAAGATACATTTATATGCAAACACCATGTAAAAGTGAATTTTGCATCCGATGCCCCCTTTAACATTTTTATTATATCGTATTCAGTTGTCATATCAAATGCATTGTGAAAACATTTGATTTGTTCTGTGTAATTTCTGCTGCCAACTCATTTTGAATGATTACATAATGTTAAACAAGACTACACTTTAACATCTTAAAATTGAATAACATTTCTGTAATCGATTAAGCATTACTTAACATGTAATATTTATTTTGTTACAAAGGCATACAAAGGCATTTTCTCAGTCATGCTGTGACTAAGAATAGTAAAATAAAATACAATAAAACTCGTTTAAATGTGCGCTGGAACAATTAAAGGTGGGGTAAGCGATTTTTCAAAAAAACGCTTTAGAAAACTGATTCGGGCCGAATAGCAAAACAAACTTGTAGCCAATCAGCAGTAAGGGGCGTGTCTACTCATGATGTGGAGGAGAGAGCGTTCAGTGCACTGGACGGACATTAGCCGAGCGACAGAAAGATAGAGATTGCGGATAAAAAAACAAAAGAGGAAAACGTCTACGGAACAAAAGAAGGCTTAAGGCAATAAGGCAAGAAGTAGGACCCGTGTAAAATATTGGATCAGCTTTCCAGTGCTGGAGAGAACTCAAGGAGCGGAAGGCCTGCGATCGGACGCCGAGGTTGCTTTGTTTCTTCTCGATAGGTGAGTAACACCGTGTCTTTTGTTCTGTGTAATTTCTGCTGCCAACTCATTTTGAATGATTACATAATGTTAAACAAGACTACACTTTAACATCTTAAAATTGAATAACATTTCTGTAATCGATTAAGCATTACTTAACATGTAATATTTATTTTGTTACAAAGGCATACAAAGGCATTTTCTCAGTCATGCTGTGACTAAGAATAGTAAAATAAAATACAATAAAACTCAAGTTTAAATGTGCGCTGGAACAATTAAAGGTGGGGTAAGCGATTTTTAAAAAAAACGCTTTAGAAAACTGATTCGGGCCGAATAGCAAAACAAACTTGTAGCCAATCAGCAGTAAGGGGCGTGTCTACTCATGATGTGGAGGAGAGAGCGTTCAGTGCACTGGACGGACATTAGCCGAGCGACAGAAAGATAGAGATTGCGGATAAAAAAACAAAAGAGGAAAACGTCTACGGAACAAAAGAAGGCTTAAGGCAAGAAGGCAAGAAGTAGGACCCGTGTAAAATATTGGATCAGCTTTCCAGTGCTGGAGAGAACTCAAGGAGCGGAAGGCCTGCGATCGGACGCCGAGGTTGCTTTGTTTCTTCTCGATAGGTGAGTAACACCGTGTCTGCGCCGCAACAGCTAAAGTCTGTCTAGTACACTGGACAAAGCGACCGTTGAAAATCATTTGAAATTTGTGTCAGTATGTCATAAATAGAATGCAGCAGCAGTTTTCTGTTGCGGATTTGTCGTGTCGTGCCGCGCCACATCCAGTGTAGACTATAGATATGTATATAGGCTATATCTATGGTGTAGACAGCATCACTAATTATAATGAGTTCTATAGTATTTTTTTTTTTGCGCTGCGCCACTCGCGTCCAGTGTAGACACGGTGTAACATTGGTTTTGCTTTGTTTCACAGAACTAATCGTTGCCTGGGTTGCGTACGTATGTGTGGGGCGGAGCTATCAAAATAGGGGCGAGACCATTTTGGGGTAGGGGCGTGTTTGTTTTGGTGAATTCAAATGTCAACATTGGCTACCAGAAATCGCTGACCCCACCTTTAAATACAATTGTGAGGAACAGACCCAAATTCAAGCCTTTATTATTAAATGATCTTCATCTTCATCTCCGTGGCTTTTACTATTGGAGATAGCCTAGGCCTAATGGTCAAATTGGATCATGTGTGCCTTAATAACCAGTCACATCACAGCCAATTCGGAGGCTTCCTCCTTTGAAGGACACAGACTTCAAAGGGCATCGGTGCTTCGGTGATGACTCATCTGAACACTTCTAATTGGCCATTGCATTCATAAGCTCAGCAGAATCATGTGTGATTGGTTATAATGTGCAACGCCATTAAAAACACGCACAAAGACAAGTTATGCAACATGTACAGATCTAAATTCAATGCCGCTTTCAATGCTTTTAATTTAAAGGAGACATATTATGCCCCTTTTTACAATATGTAATATAAGTCTCTGGGGTGTTCCAGGCAGCCCCCTCCGGGTACCAGCTCCACATACAGGGACGTGCAAAAACAGAGCGTGGCCTCGTGTGCTCCCCCGTGTCGAGACACGGGGGCGAGGCGACGCTCCAGGTCGGGGGCCTCTAAGGCTAAGCCGGATCTGCGGACCGTACTTAAGTCTAAGGAGGCTCGCCACCTCCGCAGAGGTCTCTAGAGCAGCGGGTTTGGTTGTTCCCTGCCGGTTCGCCGTTACAGGGCATTGAGCTGGCTGCTCGTATTACACCAGAGATCAGTCTCGAGAGACTGATTCCCTTAGTAGACTTTTGGGCGTTCCCCTAGCATTTCCGACGCAGCGTCTTGTTCCCTCGAGGAACCAGGGTTACATACGTAACCCGAGACGTTTTCTGAGAGCACACATCCGAAGCACACATCATTCACACACAAGTTTACGTTAAAAACACACACGAGTTACAAAAACAGTCGGTTATGTCTGTGAAGGTAAACTCCTGGGAAATAAATTGCATGTTAATTTTAGATCTGTGTGGAAGACAGCAGCAATATACAGTAAATAAATCAATAAATCCCCTGCTCTCTTGTCTCCTCTGAAACTGGGGCTCGTCTGTGCAGCCAAAGACAGAACAGTTAGCATATTTTGCTCAAAATTTCGCCATGGCGTTATAACTGATACACCGTTGTCGCTTGTGAAATCAGGGGCGGTAATATTATAATGAGATCCCTTTGCCACGTCACCAAGGGAGCAAAATCAGACATGCTCGTTTTCTCAGACGCTTGCAGAAAAAGGCTTACCAAAACAAAGTTATTGGGTTAATCTTTTTCACGTTCCCTTGGTTGGTAGATGCACTGGGGACCTGATTATAGCACTTAAAACCTGGAAAAGTCAGATTTTCATGATATGTCACCTTTAATTTTCATTTTTACTTTTTTGCAATAGCTGTAATAGCCTAGATTTAGTTTACTTGTGTCAGGGCATTTTTTGTACGATTCGGTAGAAGTTTTGTCCAGTTTGGTGAAAAATCACTCGTGGAACCCTTTTGATTGAGTGTCTGCATGTATAATTCAGTTTAGGCAGTTGGCTAGATTTTTTCTTTTTTGTGCGTCCATAAAGCTCCTCTACAAAATCATTCAAATGCAAGTAACTATTAATAGCATAACTCAGTCTCAACAACTGATTAACACAGAATTTGCATACAAGTTGATTTCCAAAATGAAAATTAAAACTGTGAAATAAAAAATAAAATAAACTGAAAACTCACTAATATGCATGAGCATTACTAAAAATCTTAATAAGCAATGTTTTTGCAGGTTTTTTTTCATGTTTGCCTTTTCATTTTAATATTGGCAGTCTTGCTTCGAGATTGTAGATATAAAATGAAATGTCAAATCACCAACTCAATTTTATTTTTCAGTTTGGCAGGGACATTGTCACTGTGAAAATGAAACAATTTCATTTCATTTTCAATTTTAATACATATTTTGCATACAGTTTTCTATAATGAAATGATTAATCTGGTTTTAATTGTCATTTTCATAATTTTATCTATCTATCTATCTATCTATCTATCTATCTATCTGTCTGTCTGTCTGTCTGTCAAACTAACCTGGATTTGTATATTTCTTTTTCACGCACAACTAGACGTGGACTGTTCCTAGACCTTTTTCCATGGAGTAAGCATTTAGAAGAATTAACAGAAATGTGTGTTAAATGTTACTGATTTTTAAAACCAGCAGAGGGAGCCATCTCATTATGTTCAGAGGTGAATATGTAAATATGCTTTGTGTGAATTCAGATCCTCTTTGCAGCATCTGACCTTATAATTACATTTATGTCAAGAATTAGACACCACAATTACAACATGTAAAAAAACAAACAAACAAACACATGTTGATGTAAGTTGTGGTCATCTGTCATTCATGGTGACTGTTCTTGCTTCCTGAAAGGAACTTGGAGTTGTTGCTGACATTGCCTGGTGGGGAAAGTGTAAGAGGATTTTTTCTGGTGACACTGCTGGTGGAGCTGGCAGCTGTTCCTGGCCTGAAGGTCTGACACCTTTACAAATGCCACCCTTCACAGACAGAGCACTGAGCTACAGAAGCTATAATAGCCAAGATGGAATGGTGTACCATGGAATGTGAATACACACTGAAAAAAAAAATACTTCGAAACAATCATTTTGAAATTGCTAGTAAATTTCACAAATTACAAAGAAACGGCAAGTAACACATTGAATCAGACATGACATTTTGAAGTAGAAAGACTGAAATAGCACTGTCTTGAACTCCAATAATTTTTGTTTTATTTACTTTGAAAATCACTTTACAGTGTGGTATTACCATCTGATTACATTACTGTACCGTGGTAATACTAGCAGTTTCTTTTTTCACAGTCTATCCTTGATGTCATCAATGGCATCCATTATAATGATGTTGCTATGGTCACCAAAGCTCTGGATGTTGTCAGTCAGGCCATAGGCAGCATGAAACAGGCCTTTAAACTAATGCATGGTAATACTTTCAAGTGAAAATAATCAACTTCTATTCAAATGGTTTTAATACTTCAAGTGGCAAATAAATGTTCACCATTTCAGAATATGTAGACCCTTCCATATTCTATGGCATTATGAGGATCTATCTGTCTGGGTAAGTCATACTGTAGGTTTCATTGCTTTTTTGAATTTTCTTTTGAAAATTCTTTTGAATCTATAAAAATGTTCTTCTGCATGTGGGTGTTAGATGGAAAGATAACCCATCAATGCCAGAAGGTCTCGTCTATGATGGAGTTCAGGAGAAGCCAATGGAGTTTTCAGGAGGCAGTGCTGCTCAAAGTAGTATCTTACACTGCTTTGATGAGCTGCTGGGAGTCCAACATGAAGGAAGCAGCGGTAAGATAACTATCAGTAATTGTTCTTGTGATTAGATCATTCCTGATTTAAATTTTGGCCTTGCAATTACAGTAATGATTATGCTGGATAACATTAG
Organism: Sinocyclocheilus rhinocerous; assembly: GCF_001515625.1. Taxonomy (NCBI): domain Eukaryota; kingdom Metazoa; phylum Chordata; class Actinopteri; order Cypriniformes; family Cyprinidae; genus Sinocyclocheilus; species Sinocyclocheilus rhinocerous. The sequence continues at coordinate 228,505 of NW_015626866.1, forward strand.
GTGTTGCACAAACTTGTGGAGTCCATTATTAAAGAACCAGGGGATAATTTCATTTGCAACATAACTTTTTCCAAGGCCTTTTAAACCCCAGAGGCCTATAAAGGGGTGCTTATAAAAGGATTTAACTAAATCTATTTAAATTCTATTTGCGGTGGTTCGGTCATCTGTTTAGGATGCCTCATGTACATTTGCCGGTGGAGGTGTTCCAGGCATGTCCAACTTGGGGGAGACCCCAGGGCAGACCCAGGATATGCTGGAGTGATTATATCTCTCAGCTGGCCTGGGAACACCTTGGGATTCCTCAGGATGAACTGGTGTACATGGCCAGGGAAAAGGACATATATGTGTCCTTACTCAGCCTACTGTCACCAAGACCCGGTCCCGGTGGAAAATGGATGGATGGATATTTTTAAGCCTACCAAAGTTATTGCATTAACTTAAAAATAATTTATATATACAAATTTATATTTGATAGAAAATAATATAAAAAATATATAAATTATCTTTAATGCAATTGCATTTAAAATGTATTCCTGACATGACAACTCTTGGAGGGATTGGCATGGTAATGTACATGACAATGTTAATGTATTTG
>NW_015626866.1:245973-253852 GCF_001515625.1 Sinocyclocheilus rhinocerous
AAACTTACAGATTAAGGGGCGGTAATATTATAATGAGATCCCTTTGCCACGTCACCAAGGGAGCAAAATCAGACATGCTCGTTTTCTCAGACGCTTGCAGAAAAAGGCTTACCAAAACAAAGTTATTGGGTTAATCTTTTTCACGTTCCCTTGGTTGGTAGATGCACCGGGGACCTGATTATAGCACTTAAAACCTGGAAAAGTCAGATTTTCATGATATGTCACCTTTAATTTTCATTTTTACTTTTTTGCAATAGCTGTAATAGCCTAGATTTAGTTTACTTGTGTCAGGGCATTTTTTGTACGATTCGGTAGAAGTTTTGTCCAGTTTGGTGAAAAATCACTCGTGGAACCCTTTTGATTGAGTGTCTGCATGTATAATTCAGTTTAGGCAGTTGGCTAGATTTTTTCTTTTTTGTGCGTCCATAAAGCTCCTCTACAAAATCATTCAAATGCAAGTAACTATTAATAGCATAACTCAGTCTCAACAACTGATTAACACAGAATTTGCATACAAGTTGATTTCCAAAATGAAAATTAAAACTGTGAAATAAAAAATAAAATAAACTGAAAACTCACTAATATGCATGAGCATTACTAAAAATCTTAATAAGCAATGTTTTTGCAGGTTTTTTTTCATGTTTGCCTTTTCATTTTAATATTGGCAGTCTTGCTTCGAGATTGTAGATATAAAATGAAATGTCAAATCACCAACTCAATTTTATTTTTCAGTTTGGCAGGGACATTGTCACTGTGAAAATGAAACAATTTCATTTCATTTTCAATTTTAATACATATTTTGCATACAGTTTTCTATAATGAAATGATTAATCTGGTTTTAATTGTCATTTTCATAATTTTATCTATCTATCTATCTATCTATATATCTATCTGTCTGTCTGTCTGTCTGTCAAACTAACCTGGATTTGTATATTTCTTTTTCACGCACAACTAGACGTGGACTGTTCCTAGACCTTTTTCCATGGAGTAAGCATTTAGAAGAATTAACAGAAATGTGTGTTAAATGTTACTGATTTTTAAAACCAGCAGAGGGAGCCATCTCATTATGTTCAGAGGTGAATATGTAAATATGCTTTGTGTGAATTCAGATCCTCTTTGCAGCATCTGACCTTATAATTACATTTATGTCAAGAATTAGACACCACAATTACAACATGTAAAAAAACAAACAAACAAACACATGTTGATGTAAGTTGTGGTCATCTGTCATTCATGGTGACTGTTCTTGCTTCCTGAAAGGAACTTGGAGTTGTTGCTGACATTGCCTGGTGGGGAAAGTGTAAGAGGATTTTTTCTGGTGACACTGCTGGTGGAGCTGGCAGCTGTTCCTGGCCTGAAGGTCTGACACCTTTACAAATGCCACCATTCACAGACAGAGCACTGAGCTACAGAAGCCATAATAGCCAAGAATTTACTTTGATATACTATGCTAGTATTTGTTTAATTACTTTGATGCTCCATGGCATGCAAATATGCATTGAAAAAAAGTGTCAGATTTACTTTAAAACAATTTTCACTCAGAAATTGCTAGTAAATTACACAAAACACAAAGAAATGGCAAGTAACGCATTGAATACAATTCTTGTAAAAGTCTTGTAAAACAGTCCAGTATTCTTTTTTTTTTTCTTTTTTTTTTGCTAATGCAAAAAATTACAGTGTTGAATTACCATCTGATTACATTACTGTACCGTGGTAATACTAGCAGTTTCTTTTTTCACAGTCTATCCTTGATGTCATCAATGGCATCCATTATAATGATGTTGCTATGGTCACCAAAGCTCTGGATGTTGTCAGTCAGGCCATAGACAGCATGAAACAGGCTTTTAAACTAATGCATGGTAATACTTTCAGGATAAAAAAATGAACTTTTATTCAAGTTGTTTTAATACTTCATGTGACATATACATATTTACTGTTTCAGACTATGTAGATCCTTCCATATTCTATGGGATTGTGAGGATCTATCTGTCCGGGTAAGCCATACTGTAGGTTTTTTGGATTCTTTTGAATTTATAAAAATGTTATTCTCCTTCTGCATGTGGGTTTTAGATGGAAAGATAACCCACTAATGCCAGAAGGTCTCGTGTACGAGGAAGTTCAGGAGAAGCCAATGGAGTTTTCAGGAAGCAGTGCCGCTCAGAGTAGTACCATACACTGCTTTGATGAGCTGCTGGGAGTCCAACATGAAGGCAGCAGCGGTAAGAGAACTATCAGTAATTGTTCTTGTGATTAGATCATTCCTGATTTAAATTTTGGCCTTGCAATTACAGTAATGATTATGCTGGATAACATCAGGTGTTGCACAAACTTGTGGAGTCCCTGCCAGTGATGCTGTTATTAAATAACCAGGGGGATTGTTTCAGTTGCAACATAAATGTTTTATCTTACCTATAAGGCAACCCCCTGGGGCCTGTAAAGGGGTGCTTGGGGATCCTCAGAAAAGGATTTTACTAAATCAGTTTTTAGGGCTATTAATGTTACTGCAAAAACTACTAATGATTTTATTTACAAATAATAAAAATAAATTAAATAATTAAATAATTACAAAATAATAATTTAAAATATGTATTATATTTAATGCAATAATTGTTTTAACATTCTACTTTGCCATATCTATTGTGAAAACCCACTAAAAAAAACAAATTTTAATTTAATAGAAAATATCAATAAAAAAAATATTAGGATTATACATTAAATCCCAATATTTAAAAAAAAGTAGACAGTAATAACATATTTAAATAGTAAAGTTGTTATTTGTGATATCATACTATTTAAATTTTTTATTATTATTTTTGTATATATATTTTATTTTATGTTTTTATGTGTGTGTGTGTGAGTATTTTATTTTATTTCTTTTTTTTAAGAAATCAAAACTTTTATTCAGGAAGGATGCATTAAATTGTTAAATAAAAGTAAAGACTTGTTTCAAATTAGTGCTGTTATTTATATTCATCATATAAGAATCCTAGAAAAATTTATCTCAGTTTCCACAAAAATATTAAGCATCCCAACTGTTTTTTGATGATAATAATAAGAAATGTTTCTTGAGCAGCAATCAGCATATTAGAATAATTTATATATATATATATATATATATATATATATAAATGCATACACATACAGTATATATTTAGAAAATATTTACATGTATATATTTATATTCAGGAGGGTCAGGGATTATGACCTTTCTGAAGACAGTGCGTGACAAAACCAAAGACACTTCCATCTCACAGGGCTCTAAAGGGAACCAGATCCATCAATGACAGAAATACAGAAGGCTGCATCTGAGCTCACAACAGAATGATAATCAGAATGAATCAGAATCAGAATTAGCTTTATTCGCCAAGTGTGCACAAACATGCAAGGAATTTGTTGTGGTTTCCAGGAGCGCTGGGTACATACATACATACATATATAACACAAGAGAAAGATTATAGAACATAGAACATTTAAATAGTTAAAAATTAAGAAGAAAAAAACAATAAAGTAACTTACATTAGATCTGACAGTTTATGTACAGATGTGTGCATTATGTACTGTACTGTATATACAGCTGTATGAATACAAATATATATATTTACAAATTGTATAACACCACAAAAGCACTGAATTATAATTTATAACAAAAAGCAGGTCGTAAAATGGTGTTTTAGTTATTTAAGCTGGAGATGGCCTGGGTAAAAAATCCTGAGGGTAGAGGTGTGAACAGGTTGTGGCCTGGGTGAGAGGGGTTTGTGATGATGTTACCTGCCTGTTTCTTCATTCTGGAGATGTACAAGTCCTGAAGGTTGGGCAGGTGCACACCAATTATCCTCTCAGCTGTCCTAACAGTCCATTGCAGTCTTCTTAATTTTAATGTGCTGGCTGACCCAAATCAGACCATTAAAGAAGAGCTGTGCACAGTTGAGTTTTTATTTTATGTTTTTATGTGTGTGTGTGTGAGTATTTTATTTTATTTCTTTTTTTTAAGAAATCAAAACTTTTATTCAGGAAGGATGCATTAAATTGTTAAATAAAAGTAAAGACTTGTTTCAAATTAGTGCTGTTATTTATATTCATCATATAAGAATCCTAGAAAAATTTATCTCAGTTTCCACAAAAATATTAAGCATCCCAACTGTTTTTTGATGATAATAATAAGCCATTAAAGAAGAGCTGTGCACAGTTGAGTAGAACTGTGTGAGCAGCTCCTGTGGCAGGTTGAACTTTCTCAGTCAATGTGAGTGCCCCACTTCAGGTTCTGTGAGATGGTGGTGCCCAGGAACCTGAATGACTGCAGCCACAGTGCTGTTCATGATTGTGAGGGGGGGGGGAGTACTGGGTATCCAAACTATCTTGGAATGGTAATTTGACAACCTAGGCTCATTGGAAAAATGTGCCTATGGTGACATTTCTGCAAAATGATATTACTTTGCTTCTTGCGTGTTTCACATCACTTTCAAAGTGGAATGGCCAGTGAGTGACACTAAAAATGCATTCAGTTTCATCCACAACAGATGAACGTGAATCTGGCAATGTTTTATTACGTTGATTGTTGTACTGTACATATAGCAGCAGTTTGAAAAAGAAATGTTGGATGAGTTGCACTAAATGGTTAAAGGGATAGTTCACCTGAAAATTTGCGTTTGCTCTTAACTGACTCCATTTATGGTTTTTCATGCTTTATGTAAAAAGGTGAGTTAATTATGACTAGTTTATTAGTTTGCTTTAGACATGTAAAACTTTCACGTTTCATATCATTATTGGGTGTTTTATTAATATAATTGCTTATGCATTACATTGTTGTGTGATTATGTAAACAAACTGGTGAATCAGTTATTTGAACCAGTTCATTGAAACGAACTGTCTGAAAGTTCACAGAAAATAATCGATTTCCCTGTTTGCCTGAGGCTCTGAATTACAGATAATAATGCTGTAAATAATGTACAGTTTGTTACACAGACCGATCGTTCCATAACACCTAATATATCGTCAGGAGCCACATGTATTAATTTTATATTTCCTGTATACACTAAACCTAACCAACAGTTTTAACAAAACGTGACACATTTGCTGAAGCAACCATGCCATTGTAGCTTGGTTCTATGACTATTTGAGCTCTTTATTGTAAATCTTGCATTATGGTAACAGTGTGAAAAAAGGTTCATAACATACTTTAGGGTGTGATTATTGTAGTTTGGTTCTCTTTGTTCTTTTGGTCTGGAGCAAAAAAGTAAGGGGGCTTTCACACTTGCACTTTTGGCAAGCACCTGGGTTTTGATGTTCAGAGTTTGGTTTGTTTGGATAATGTGAAGTTTCTGATGTGAATGCAATCGTACTAAATCACAGACGTGAACCGCTATTGATGACATATGAATTGGTCAAACTGTGTATTTATGTTTATCACTCACTTTCCTGACTAGCGCAACTGACACGCCACAAGCAGAAATATGAATCATATTCAGCAGAAATTAACTCTCTCACAAATTACATTTGTGACAAATAGATGCATGTAATGGTGCTTTGAAAACAAAACCAAATTTTCAAAATCCAAAGTACAAAAGTGATGCGAGCTAGCAATGGTATCCATCCATTTTGCCGTCTTCTCCTGCATAGTTATTATCTAGCAACAGGGGTAAACAACTAATGACGCAAATAAAATAACATACTGTGAACACAGTCCAGCAGGGGGAGGGGGATCAGTCGAAATTGGGTTGTGACCAGGCAATTGGACCAAGTGTAAAGCACACTAAATGATAGGCTACATTTCGCTTAGTATTCACGCTGTCATGTTTAACACTAAGCTTAAAGATACAAAACAAAAAGCATAAGGATACAGTCACAACCTGATGGAACAGCTTTTAAGATGTTTATTTTACAAACTTATCCAACACCCAAAACAATGCTGTGTTGCTGGGCTAAATGCGGTCGTTGTATGTGTATACAAATGGTGATATGTTTACAGTCTGATATCTCACGGAGAGCATTTAAAATGTGTAAAGGATTCAAATAAAATAAATAAAAAAACAGAAGGAATTCTTCCATTGCACAGGCGATTTTGATGCCCATACCGAACTCTAATGGACAACATGAGAAGACATGTTGATAAGAAGAACCAAGTTGAGCATTCTATATTTTTGGGTCACATTTTGTGACATCACATCTTGATTTTGATTCATTTATATGTCTTTGGTCCGTGTTGCGTTCACATATTAGTTGAACCACACCAGAGTTCGAACGTTTGGTCTGCTTGCTTGGTGTGCACCAAGGTTCACACGGCAGCGTTCACATTTATCCAAATGAACCATATTAACAGAGCAGTCACTCCAGAGTTTGTTTTAATCAAACCAAACCTGCCAAGTATGAACACACCCACTGATTTTTTTTTTACAAGAAACGCATGAAAATAAGTCTTAAATCATCAATTATCTGCCACTGTAATTATAATTTGTGTGAAAAGGAATACAAGCCAGTGGTGTTTTACTGCTGCTATACTGTTCATTTCAGATGAAATCCACAGTGATTTGCATGTATAGGTACGTTTTTGCAGAAATGTAGGTAGAGGTTTTTCCGTTGAGCCTATGTTACTTGACCTGCTACTTCGACATAATACTCTCAAACATTACAGTGTTAGAGGAAAACTACAAGATATTAGTGTCAAGGAAGAGCTAAAGTCAAGATTCAAAAGGTCTAATAAGGGTCTAATAGGGTCTGAGACTTTGGACCCCACTGTATGTCTTTAAAGATTCATTTGTCCATCAATATAGAACACTACCTGAATTCCCATTATAAAGGTTGTAATATAGCCTACAATTAGTTTAGTACGTACTGCATCTTGTTTATTCATCAATACTTACATAATAAATGTATTAGAGCTGTTTCTGCTCCTGACTCTCTAACCTTTATCTTGGAAAGCTGGGAAATGGACATTCCTTTGTCATTTCATGCCACAAATTATTTTGATTTGAAGCTATAATCCAATTAAAGCATAGAGTAAAGCCTACTTGAGCCACACACATAGCCTCCCTTCAATGAAGAGAAGTGTTATTGACATTTTGTGGCAAAGAATGCCATGATTTCAAGTCAAACCATAACTTGAACCATCAACTTTATTGGATAATTCCAATAAGCAGCTGTTGCATTTGCATTTTTGGATGAATAAAGATCATCCTGTAATTATATCATTTTGTGCAAAAATTAAGTATGAATCTTGTTGCTAATTTTCATGGTTTTCATGGTTATTTTATCCTATGGTAAACCCATTAATGAAGTACAGTGTGCAGTAAATATAGACATACAGTACAATGCTTATATTCGTTCAGTGAAATGAGAGTGTGGAGTAACTTTCAGAAGCCTGTTTCCGCCTCAAAGTAAAAATAGAATGTCATTGTGAAATAAATAAGAATTAGAATAAGTCATATTGTGATATATAAAGTCCTATTGTGTGATAAAGAGTAGCAGTTGCAAGATATATTGACAGAAACAGGCTGTCATAATTATCATAATTATAAGTAACTAAAATTAGCGACTCGACTAACTTAACTGCTAAGTCACTGATTCTACTGTGCCTGTTAAAAGTGTGTGTGCCTTTTATCATGATATTTTTAGGCTAGTTTAACACTAACATTCATCATTCATGTTTTACACTCAGTTATATATATATATATATATATATATATAGTACTTAGTATAATATTCAGTTGTTATTTAAGCAATGAGGTAAGAGATGTTTTCCTATATTGTGAATATATGGCTAATGAATATTGGATACTTCAGAAGACTTCAGAAGTGAGTGTATTCACAATATAGCAAAATATAGCATTGCTTCTTTTTTGGGCTGTTTTATATGGTTACTACATATACAAATATTATTATTGCT
>NW_015626866.1:263221-263527 GCF_001515625.1 Sinocyclocheilus rhinocerous
TTATATTATAAATAATATTCATAAAAATATGTATAATTTGTCTGTAAAAGTTTAATGCTGTCACCCTAATCAAAGAGTCATTCATTTATTTATTCATTCATTCTGTTTTTTCTTTTTGTATTATAGTGATAATTAATCTGTTTTTATAGTTTTATTATTATTATTATTATAAATGTTTTATTATTATCATCATCATCATCATCATCAATACTATTATATAATATTATATAATAATTAGGGATGCACAGATACCACTTTTTCCAGTACTCGCCCGATACCGATACTTTTATTTTTGGTACTTGCCGA
>NW_015626866.1:264060-270915 GCF_001515625.1 Sinocyclocheilus rhinocerous
ATATATATATTATACTTTGTATAAGTTTAATGCTGTCACTAATCAAAGATTCATTCATTCATTCTGGTCCCCATCGAATGGTCTCTCCCGTTGCGTTTAACATGCTTATGGGTAAACTCCTGTTTACTCTAATACTGAAGTCTGATTTGTTCACGTTCGTGTAACTGCACGAATAAATGACACAACCTACCAAAAAGAGAGGAGCCAACTTCTATATAACTCGGCTCAGAGCGCCACTTGTCAAATTATTCTCCTTCAGCGACGAAGATCATCTCCTCGCTGGACTCTGAAGAAAGAAGCAGAAGCAAGAAGTTCAGCCTGCTGCTCGAAGTAGAAGAGCCCCTGGCAGCGGAAGATCGCTGAGCAAGACTTCCCTTGCGGCCATCCGGCCGATTAAAAAGGGTACATTTTCTGAGCAAATTTCTCTGCAATGTTGTTGAAAATGTCGTGCTGTGAGTGTGGCTCATGCAAGGAGCCCCTGCATGACACAGACGGGCACGGTGAGTGCGTAGCTTGCCTGGGCAGTGCCCACGCTGAAGCTGCACTCACTGGGACTGAATGCTCTCACTGCGAGAGCATGAATCTCGCCCTGCTTCGCTCACAGATAGCCTTCTTTCACGAAGGGGGACCTCCTCGGCCTGCTCTCCCATTTCCTCCCTCGAGGCTCGGAGGAAGAAACAGCGGAGCAGCGGGTTCAATTGGGCTCGAGTGAACTCATGCCGGTGCTTCACTCTCCCCGCAGCACCTCAATTCGCCTGTGTGCTTCACACGTGAGGATCAGCGCCCCTCATCGGCTGCGAGTGGCGGCCCCCTATTTGGCGCATGTTAACTCCTCCACTTCTGCTGCTCTCACCACTTGACGGCGCTGAGGAAAGAGGATATGGCAAGCTCCCCCCTCTCAAGGAGGCAGTCGCTGCGCATCTGTACCCTCAATCGGCCCTGTGGGTAAAAGCCAATGCAGCGCATCCATCTAAGCCCTGCAGGACGACCTCAGCTGTGGCTCTGTGCGATACAAAAGCCACTGAGCAGGTGATTGGCAAGGCCATGGCCAATTTGGTGGTACTGGAGCATGAAAAAGCTCGCGTCTGCTCTCTATTCCCCTGCCTAGTGGACGACAGAAGCTGTTCAAATTGGACCCACCCTTTAGTGCCCGCCCAACAAAATTACAGCTGTTATAGCGGACTGACATACTCAAAAGAGCATTTCTCCTTTGCTCATTACCACTGATGTCAGTCCCCCCCCCCCACGCAGTGAACTGTCAGTCGAGAAACTCAAACCGCTGGCCACCCAGTTCCAGGCTTGGAAAGCCATTCCGGATATGCCAAGCTGGGTTCTAAAACCCATAGAACGAGATAACTCGCTCCAGTTCGCTCACAGGCCTCCTCACTTAAGGTATTATTCAAACTTCGGTACAGGACAACGATGCTCCCGTTCTCCGATCTGAAGTGCAAACTTTGCTTGCAAAAGGAGCTGTTAAGATGGTTCCTCTAGCGAACAGTGAGTCAGGCTTTTACAGCCACTACTTCCTCATTCCCAAAAGAGATGGCGGGCTCAGGCCCATTCTTGATCTCAGGCATCTGAACTGCATGTTTATGAAACGGCTGTTCAAGATGCTGACTTTGAAATAGAACCTCATGCAGATATGCCCCGGGGACTGGTTTTTATCGGTGGATCTGAAAGACGCTTACTTTCACATCCAGATAGCCCCTCATCACAGACCGTTCTTGAGATTCACGTTTGAGGGGGTGGCTTATCAATATACCGTCTTGCCATTTAGACGCTTACTTTCACATCCAGATAGCCCCTCATCACAGACCGTTCTTGAGATTCACGTTTGAGGGGGTGGCTTATCAATATATAGTCTGGCCATTCGGACTGTCCCTGACCCCACACACTTTTCCGAAGTGTGTGGACGTGGCTCTTTCCCCTCTGAGACAGATGGGAATTATGGATTACCCCGACGATTGGCTTGTGTTAGCCAGATCAGATCAGGAACTCATTGCTCACGGGTCACTGTTACTTCGGCTAAAAATCAATTTAGCCAAGAGCTCTCTGTTTCCCTGCCAGCGAGTTGTCTTCCTGGGGACAGTTATCGATTCAGCCCAGATGCTGTGATTCCTCTGGGTCTACTGCACATGCACTGTGCAAAGGCAGACCGGCGTTTAGCTCCTGGTCAAACCTGGAGCAATGCTTGCACATCTGCTTGCACAACTGCCTCAAGGTGATGGCAGTTTTTCTAGCCCTGCAATGTAGCCCCAGGAGAATGGAGACTACATCCCCAAATGGTTCAAAATGATCTGGTCATCAGACAGGTCAGGAAAGTCAGATGCTCGGCCCTCCTGGTAGCCCCACTCTGGAGGAATCAGAAGTGGTTCCCCAAGTTGATTCAACTGATATCAGCAGCCCCTTGGCCGATACCATTGATCAGCAGCCATATCACCCTGCAGCCCAAGACTGGTTGCCCACTGAAGCTAAGCAGGGTTGAGCCTGGTCAGTACCTGGATGGGAGACCTCCTGGGAAAATTAGGTTGCTGCTGGAAGAGGTATTATTATTATTAAGGAATTATTATTGAGGACAGACCTCCTTCTTGCAAACGAGAGGCATGATTTGCCATCCCCGGCCCGAGCTGTGGAGCCTTCATGTTTGGCCACTTGATGGGAACCTTTACAACTCCACGCTAGTGTAACTAATACCATTTTGGAGGCTAGAGCCTCGTCTATCAGACGCATCTACACCCTTAAATGGTAAGTCTTTTCTGACTGGTGTGCAGTATGGAACAAAGACCCGTCCTCTTGTGACGTGTCATCCGTGTTAACCTTTCTGCAAGAGCTGCTGTATGAGGGGCGCACCCCTTCCACGCTCAAAGTATATGTGGCAGCCATCACAGTGATTCATGCACTCGTGGCTGGCCAGTCAGTCGGCAAAAACGATCTTGTTGTTAAGTTTCAGTGGGGAGCTTAGAGACTGAATCCACCTCGTTCACATACTGTGCTGACCTGGGACTTACCTATAGTCCTGCCTTTGAGCCGCTCCAGTCGCCCGACTTGTGGCACCTGTCACTCAAGACCGCCCTCCTTTTGGCATTAGTGTCGGTCAAGTGAGTAGGTGACCTGCAAGCACTGTCAAGCAGTGCTTCATGTCTTGAGTTTGGGCCTAACGACTGTAAAGTCGTCCTCAAACCAAGACACAGCTATGTGCCTAAGGTGCTATCAACCCTGTTCAGAGCACAGATCATTACTCTTCTTGCTCTTCCAAATTCAGAGGATGAGTAGGGTCCCAATCCACTCTGCCCGGTTCAGACTCTTAGAGTGTACATTTAGCGCTCTGGCCCGTTTCGACACTCAGAGCAGCTCTTTGTTTGCTTCGAAAGGCTGCTCTAAAGGGCTGCTGGTTACGAAGCAGAGACTTTCTCGCTGGATAGTTGATGCTATTGCCCTGGCTTATGCCTCAGAGGGTTTACAGTGTCCTATCGGGGTGAGGACCCACTCCACCAGAGGGATGGCCTCCTCCTGGGCGTGGACCAGCGAGATTTCTCTTGGTGATATCTATGCAGCCGCCGACTGGTTGTTGCTGTCAACCTTTACTATGTTTTACAACTAAGACGTCCCTGCCCTCCAGGCACGGATTTTGTCTGCGTAATTCACCTGATCCCCTCTGTGAGTGGAAAGGGTTCTGCTATGTAGTCCCAAGGCAGGTGGCTTGGGTCTCATAATTAGCTCATGCTTTTTAGGAGCCCTCATTACGTGCGCTCTGGGGCTGGGCTCGCAAAGCGGCTTAGTTCTTCACTTGCTTATAGCATGGCGCTATTGGATGCATTCCCCATAAGCATGTTAAACTCAGTGGGAGAGTCTGTTCGATAGGGAATGCTCCAGATAGGGGAATGCTCCAGATAAGGGAATGAGCGTTGAATAAGCTGCCGTGCTGTCAAGTCTATGGCTGTCGCTGACAGTCGAAAAATTGACGAATGGCGCTCTGAAGCAACTTATATGTCAGTTGGCTCCTCCCCTTTTGGCGGGATGAAGCGCCATTTGTTCGTGCAGTTATATGAACATGAACAAATCAGGCTTCAGTATCAGAGTAAACAGGAGTTTCCCAAAAAGCATGTTAAACGCAACACTCATTCCCTTATTTCAGGGAACCGAGGTTAAGTTAGTAACCGGAACTTTTACAATTATTATTGTATTTAATAATAATTTACTTGTTTTTATAGAGTTCAAAATAGTATTATTATATTATAAATGTATATATGTATTCATAAGTTCTGTGAAAAACTGTCACCCTAATGAAATATTCATTCATTCACTCATTCATTCATTCAAAAACCCTCATTGTTTTTATTTATTTATTTATTTTTTTAATAAAATTGCTTAAATTATAAATTTAATCTAATCTAAACAATATATTTTATATAATTTTATATTTGATATATAAAATATTCTATTTTTTAAATGTTTTTATTTTTTTATTTTAATTATTTACAATAATTTACAATCATATTATTTACAATTATATAATTACATTATTAAATATACTGTAACTGTTCCATTGAATAGCATCAGTGCAGTTAGCATTTAGCTAGTAGCCTGAACGCATGAGTAACTAGGCAAGTTTCAGTTAAAACAACTCTGCAAAGCTGACCTTCTTTAACAGGGCGAACGAGACGAGAGACGTGCAGATCCATTTGCAAGCTTTATTAGACAGAGACGTGGTCAATAACACAGGCAGGGTCGAAACACCAGCAAACAGGTATGGCACGGGCAAAACACAAGAGTAGTCCAAGGACAGACGTGATCAGACTCCGGCGAACAATATCCAACAGGGCAAGGCAAAGAGAGATAATCCAGGTACGCAACAATAGTCCAGGCAGGGGCAAACAGAGTCCGAACGGTAAAACAATAGATAATACAAGGTACAAAGGCAGGAATCAGGAAACAGATAATAACAAGACTAGACTAGACTATGAAAACACGATATGGCTCCGTATAGCAGCTATCACTAAGAGAGTGATAAACACAGAACAATACTCGGCAGTTTGAGAAGGATCTGAGTGGGTGTAATATAGTGTGTGTGTGATTGACTGCAGGTGAGTCCAATCAGTGCAATGTAACATGGGAAATGTAGTCCAGGGTGACGTGTAACAGTCTGTGTGGTGTGAAAGTCAATATAATGGAAGGGCGACCTCTGGTGGCAATCGGACGGAAGGCCACCGACTGGATTCGTGACACCTTCAGCCTGCTACAATTACCAGTGCTGCTGTGACGGCTACTGCAGGTCATGGTGTAGTTCTGTTAGCCCAACAAAGGAGGAACTACAGCTCACCTGATGACACAGCAGAGATAGCAGGCAGAAAAAAGGTCACTGTCATCATTCTAGTGTGTAACTAGAGAGGTTTCTCTAGTTTGAGGAGGAATCACAGCATTGGGTGTGTAGTTCTTTTGGGCATTCATGTACTGATTCAAGAATCAGCTTTCTTACGGGATGATGTTTCTGGTATTGGGTGATAAAGCATGTCTAGGCCAGCGATGTCCAGGACTCATGTTACAAATGATCTTGATGTGACCTACGCTTATGAAGTTCATGGTTTATGGTTCATATTGAAGTAATTTGCAGATCATTTGAAAAGCCATGTCTTAACATGTAATGTTATATTGATAAACACGAAACTAAGGGTGTTGGTTTCTATCAAGCACGACTAAGAATTTCCCACAGCTCATTGCCTAAAAAATTTATAATGACACAGAGGGCGGAGCATGTTACGCCTTTTATGAGATTCTCAATCTTTCCAAAACATCACGTGAATATCACAAAGATACAAAACAATACATAAATCCACTGGGTTATTTTAAAGTCCATACAACAGCAACCTCGAGATCTGAAGTTGTTTGTGTTTCTGAGTACCCTTGTGAAAAAGAAGTGTCCTTAATTGTACTGATTGTGCACTTGTTTGCTTCAAATCTTAAAAGTATATAAAAAAACTGTACTTACAGATCATATAATATTACTGAAATAAAAGGCCACTAAAGTGTACTTAAAGATAGATACTTTCATCATTATAGTTCTTAACACACTTAAGTACACCAATGTCAATTTTCAAGTACATTTTAAATCATTGTTTTAATAACCTTTTGTGGTGTTATAGAAGTACACTTATTTTGATATGTTGACTAACATTCTAAAGCATATGTAAATTACTTGAATATAATTTTAACTTTTATTCAGTATTCCATTTAAAGTTAGTATATTTAAATGTATTAAACTAATTCCATCATTACAAATGTGTAATTACAATTATACTTAAATACATAACAAACATTTCAATAGAAATGACATTAAAGTTTATTTTAGTTTACTATAAATGCTTTTCAATATATTTGGTACTTTAAATATATTTTAAAGACAGTATAAATAATTATGAAATTACATATAAAGATGCACTTAAGTGTGTCTAAAAACATTCCTAAGTTAAACTAAATGCATTTAATATAAATCTAAACAATACATTTTAATTTAATTGCAAATAACATGCAATTAAGTGTCTGAAAACATTACTTACCTAATTATATTCTTTAAAATATATTATTTCCATAATAAGTAGTCTTTTTACAAGTATGCAAAAGTGTTCTTCTTTTTCACAAGTGTATGTTAAGCTTATATTATTACTTGCCATTTAGACCTTATTTAATCAAAGTGACATGCACACAATTACATGGATGGTTTACCTTAACTACGGTAATTTGCAGTTAAGTGCTTTGCTCGAGGGCATTGTGAGTAACAGTAACTACATTACAGAGATAAAGATAGTGGACAATGCAAGACTATAAAAGTTGATTATATATATATATATATATATATAT
>NW_015626866.1:270925-271648 GCF_001515625.1 Sinocyclocheilus rhinocerous
ATATATATATATATATATATATATATATATATATGAAAGTTCATGATCCTTACACATTTTGTTAATCATGATAATCTTCACAATGAACAATGAAGACCGTCTTTATGAATTTTGAAGCCTAATCGGCTAAAAAAAGCTAAAGTTAGGCTATAAACAAACAGTCACCACAGTCACATGACTTAAACGTCTCATCACTAAGCCTCTGATAGCTCTTTTAGTTTTTATTTAAAAACATTTTCATTGAAAATTTGAGTCAGAATAGTTCCCCTTCGGGAACTCGAGCTGCGTTGGAAAACGCTAGGGGAACGCCTTCAGCGATACCAAGCTCTGAATCATATTAAAAATGTATAAAGCTCCAGCAAAGAAAAAAAGATGTCTAAAGCAAAGACAAACTAGGGCGAAAGCAGATCGCGTTATAGACTGTGTGTTCCTCCCTGTCCACGCTACATCACGAGCGGGGATACACACAGTTTGTGCGTGGTCTGCTTGGGAGCATTGTGAGCAGTTGCCACTGCGCTTGCTTCGTGAAGGCTCCCTCCTCAAAGAGAGTCTTCTGGGTTCACAGCTGGATCTGGTGGAGGGAATGGAGACTTCTTCCTCACCTGCCAGATCCACTGCCCGCTCGCTGGGATCGGAAGCCCGTTCTGCAGTTTCTTCCCCCCGGAGAGCGGGCTCGGCGCTTCTCCTATCTTCCTCCGAGGAGGTTGATGTGGGAAGCGTAGA
>NW_015626866.1:271808-274525 GCF_001515625.1 Sinocyclocheilus rhinocerous
TTTAAGCCCAGGACTGCTGAGGGCGGCCCCTACTGGGGAAGAGCGGGGTGCACCGCATTACACGGTGTCCGTCTCTCCTCAGCGCCCTCAGGAAATCGTTCTGCCAACCCTGCCAGTGTTCCAGGGCGCAGCGGTCTCCAGCGAGTGTTTCTCTCAGTATTTTCCGCCCGGGAACGTAGCGGAGCTGATAGCCTCGTCACCCCTTTGGGGGTCTCTCGAGCAGCTAGCTCGGCTGTCTCCTGCCGGTCCTCCGCTTCAGGGCACCCAGCTAGCAGCTCCAAACACACCAGAGGCCAGTCTCGAGAGACTGGTTCCCTTAGTAGATTATTTAACAGCGTGGAAACTACAGCCAAATGTATCTCGTTGGGTCCTGCCCTTTCGGGTCCTTCCCTTTGGCCTAGCACTCGCACCCCGTACTTTCACAAAGTGTGTGGATGCTGCTCTGGCTCCTCTGCGACTCCAGGGCGTCCGCATACTCAATTACATCGACGATTGGTTGATTTTAGCTCAATCAGAGCAGATGGCGGTTCGGCATCGAGATGTCGTTCTCGCTCATATGAAAGAGTTGGGGTTAAGACTAAACGCCAAGAAAAGTGTGCTTTCTCCATTACAGAGGACCACTTATCTGGGTGTGGTGTGGGATTCAACCACGTTGCAGGCACGTTTGTCTCCTGCTTGGATCGAGTCAATCCTCACTGCAGTCGCGAGAGTCAGAGAAGGCCGGTCACTCACTGTCAAGCAGTTTCAAAAGCTGCTGGGTCTGATGGCAGCGGCGTCCAACGTGATACCTTTTGGCCTGCTGTACATGAGACCCCTACAGTGGTGGCTCAAGACCAAGGGGTTCTCCCCGAGGGGAAACCCACTTCGCATGATCAAGGTCACGCGGCGATGCCTACGTGCCTTAGACATGTGGAGGAAACCTTGGTTCTTGTCTCAGGGCCCGGTGCTGAGAGCTCCTTGTCGCCGCGTATCACTAGCGACGGACGCGTCCCTCACCGGTTGGGGAGCGGTCATGAGTGGCCACCCTGCCCGCGGTCTGTAGAGTGGTCACCATCTCACGTGGCACATCAACTGCCTGGAGATGCTTGCCGTGTTTCGAGCCCTCAAACACTTTCTTCCAGACCTAAGAGATCTTTCTTGTAAATCGTACTCCAGTAAATCTTTGACTTATTTACAATGACAATATGCTGTATATACAGTGGGTACGGGAAGTATTCAGACCCCCTTAAATTTTTCACTCTTTGTTATATTGCAGCCATTTGCTAAAATACATGCTACAGTGCCAGCAAAATATCAGATTAGTATGATATCAAAATACTACTTATCTAATTACTAAAGTATTCATGTTAGTAGTCTGCTATAGCGTAGATTTTTATCTAATGCAATGACGTGTGCATTTAAGTAAAAATAATTTTAAAATGCAATTATTAAATACAATGACTTAAATACACATTTTATGATCAGCATGTTTTATTTTTGAGTTAAAATTCATTTTGATAAGCTGTTTTAGTTTTAGTTATTTTAGTACTTCAACTTTAACTAACTAAACTAAATGTGAAATGTTGCTTTGTTGCCTAGCTGAAATAAAATAAGTTCAATTATACCAATAAATAAAAATGAAATACCAAAAAATATAAAAATAATAAAATATAAATGTCCGTTTGTCTCTAATAAACTCTTGGTAAAATAAATAAATAAATAATTTTTTTTTAAAAATAAAAAATTTATAGGGTCGCCAGCGACAGCAGGTATGTAATCATGTAAGTATATTTTTCCTGCACAACAATAATTAAATATCTGATGACTAAATGCAACGCAATTGTCACGAATCTGGTCCATGGCCTTCCGGCCGATTGCCAGTAGAGGTCATTCTACCATTACATTGACTCTCACACTACACAGACTGTTACATGTCACTCCGGACTACAGTTCCCATCATCCATTGCACTTACACAGCTGAATTCACTGATCACACAGCCGTCACTAATCACACGCTCGTACCTGGATTATCCCTCGAGACTCGCCCAATTGGTTACTGTTCGCCCCTGCCTGGACCTTTGCCTTGTTCCTGGATTATCCCTCTTGCCTTGCCATCAATATACCTGTTTGCCATTTTCTGACCTATGCCTGTTTTTGACCACGTCTCTGTTAATAAAGCCTTGCAGATGGATCCGCACGCTTCCTGTGTTCCCTGCGTAACAGAATACACAGCCACACAAGGATCCATCGGCTTTCCTGAACGACACTGGCCAGATATGGACACCGCAAGACTGTTATTAGCTCTCGAGCAGGGCACCCAATCGCTCGAGAGCTATATTCAAGAGTATTTAGATCTTGCATGTTTCTCTGATCTGCCGGACTGTGTGCTGATAGACTTATTTTGTGAGGGCATTAACCAGCCGCTCAAATCGCGACTAATACGTGAGAGTCCCCGTTCATCTCTAAGTGATTTTATGGACTATGCTTTGTTGACTGTTGGTTCAATGTTCACTGTGGGCATCGCAGAAGAACGCGACCTCGCACTTACTCGTGTAATGGCGGCCACACTAGAGCATACTCACAAAATGGCGGACACAACAGCGCCCCGTTATGTCACTGCCAATCCTGAGTCAAATCAAGTCACAGTTGTTCTTCATGAGTCAAGTCAAGTCACAGTTGATCGTCATGAATCAAGTCAAGTCACAGTTTATTGTCATAAGTCAAGTCAAGTCACAGCT
>NW_015626866.1:274657-286790 GCF_001515625.1 Sinocyclocheilus rhinocerous
GAGGGCTCCTGTTTCCCTGTTAAGCCCAGGGAGGGCTCCTGTTTCCCCGTCTCCATTGTCGGCTCCAGCCCCGGAGCTCGCTCCAGTGTCGGCTCCAGCCCCAAGACTCACTCCAGTGCCAGCTCCTCGAAAGCGCTTTGCTATGCCTGCTCCTCCAGTTTTCCTTGTTTTCTTCGTCTTGCCTTGTCTGTTTACCCGTGTTCTGATCACTGCTTGTGTACCTGGATTATCCCTCGAGTCTCGCCCAATTGGATACTGTTCGCCCCTGCCTGGACCTTTGCCTTGTACCTGGATTATCCCTCTTGCCTTGCCATCAATAGACCTGTTTGCCATTTTCTGACCTATGCCTGTTTTTGACCACGTCTCTGTTAATAAAGCCTTGCAGATGGATCCGCACGCTTCCTGTGTTCCCTGCGTAACAGAAATACACAATGATGACGTGATGTTTCACTGATAATTACCACAGGCATAAAACAAAAGAATCAGCAAAAATTAAACTAGCTTGAATGGCTTTCCTGCAGAGCAATTATTGTACTCAATGAAATCTAAGTGTCACTGTCATTTGATGGTGGATGTGGTGAATAGGCTGCCAGCGATCAAAATATCGATTTTGAAGACGTTGAAAACAATAGTTTGGAGAATATGGTTGAGATTGTGAATATGAACCAGCGCTCTCTGACAATGACAGTTATGGTAAAATCATCTTTTCAAATTAAACCCTTTAAATTTTCAAAAGATAACGGAATATGCTTTATTTTATTCTTTTGTAATAATTATTAAAGGAGTGTTTTATGCTATTGCAGCAGTTAGGGATCCATTCGTGTTAGATATATAGGTCCGGGTCACTTTAGACCCGAGCATGTAGGCTAATAATGATTGGTGAAACATTCATGCATTTAAAGGTTAAACATGGTGATACCATTTTACAATAAGGTCTTATTTGTTAACATTAGCTAATGCATTAACTAACATGAACTAACAATGAACAACATATTTTACAGCATGTATTAACCTTTTAATGTTGGTTAATAAAAATGTTCATGTTCATTTTAGTTCACAGTGCATTAACTAATGATAACAGATACAACTTTTGATTTTAATAATGTATTATAAAATGCTGAACTTAACATTAACTAAGATGAATAAATGCTGTATAAGTATTGCTCATGTTAACTAATATAGTTAACTAATGTTAACAAAAGAAACCTTATTATAAAGTGTTACTAAAATGTTTTTTTTTTTCAAAACCACATTAAACCAAATGCAAAGAGTACATGAAAAAATTAATTTGAAAAGATTCCTGCTTCTCTTTATAATGTACAATCATATTAGTCATTAACCCAAGTACTAATCAGTTGCATTTACTGTACCTATTCATTCCTACAATCTGCCTCTCTTTCCCTCTCTCTCTTTCACTTCCCATTTATCTCACATCATGACAGAATATGCAAATACTGACTCATGAGCTGGAATACCCCTGACACAATAAACTAGCCTGGAGAGCAATGATCATCACCGGATGACCAAACTATTCCACATAAACTGCTATCAATGTGGAAATTCCTTCATGTCTGACAACATCCAAACACATACAGTATGTGCATTCATACAAATGCACAATCACTCAAGAAGGATATAAGTATTACAGGCTGAGTTGGTGAAAGGTCAAATTGAGACACTACAATACAATAAGACGGAGGGACTGTGACACTGAGGTGGAACTGGGGACCAATGCAATACGCCTGTGTTGTTTCTGTCTAATTACCTGCTTCCTCTTCAGCCAAGGCAAATAAAGGGCTTTCTGTATTGCCCAAGATCTCCGCACTCCCTGACAACACACCCACAAACACAGCAGCATCACTAAGGATGTACCCATTGTATGTTGTGTGTAATAGTAGTCAAGGGGGGATGTTGAACACAATGTAAAGACGCATGTACGCTTGTGTGGCATGAACCGAGAACGTCTCTTGGGTGGTTGGCCGGCCTCTCCTAAGTTCCTAGGTCAGAACTCTACAGAATTCTTTTCCGTTTCATTCTGTTTCACTTGTTCAGTATTTGCCTCCTTTTTCAGGTCGGTGTTTGTAGTGAAACCTGCTCTGTTAGGTGTGGCGCTCAGAGCTTCTGAGATTGTTTGTTCAGAGGGTAATGCTGGGAGCTTTCGCCTAAAGAGATGTCCTGACCTCTGGGTAGCACACAATTAACCACAGGTCAAAAACATTGCAAAAGCAGTATATGACTCATATTCCAAGTCATCTGAGGCCATGTAATAGCTTTGTGTGAGGAGCAGGTCCAATTTTAAATATTTTCCTTTGTGATTTTTGAAGTTTGACAGATGTTGTCACTATCAATGGCCTGTAAAGATTTTGATTACAGACTAACTGGGCTTTAGAATCACAAATGAGGATCGACAAATGAGAGTGTTCTAGATGAAGATAATGAAAAGTCTTTTAAAATTAGACTTTCACATAGTTTTGAAAAACTGTGGGCCATTTAAGCTTGATTGTACTGTGCTCAACGAGTATGCACTGTCAGAGCATATTATATGAACTGAATTGAAATTAACAAAAAGTGGCCAACTTTACCAGAATTCACTCACCATTTACATTTACAAATATAATGACTCTGAAAATACCATGTGGTGATCAAGTTCAAAAGGAATAACAAATGTCCTAACACCTTGAATCCACTGAATTGAGTTGTCTTAAGAATCTTTAAAGGCCATTAATAGTGACCACAACTGTCAAACTTCAGAAATAAAAATAACAACTTATATTTTGACCTTTTTACACATTTTAATATATAAAAAACCCTGAATTTAAATAGAGGTAAACAAAGATTCCTTTTTTATTGTTATTGTTATATTTTTCCTATTATTGTTAATTTCAACACTACATTACATTATTCTAGATTAAATTAATCAGGACAGTTGTGCTACCTTTATTTTTTCCTTAAAAAAATAAAAATAAAAAATAAAAGAAGTGGTGTATTCAAGTCATTATCTATCAAATCAATAAATACATACATAAATAAATAAATAAATAAAAATGGACCCAATGGCATTGACCCAAGAAACAAAAAAATAAATCAATTAAAAAAGAGAGAGAGAGATTTTTTTCTGAGTTTTTTTTCTTTTCTTTTTTTTTAGACCTTTTAGGGTTAACCCCATATTGAACTTTATGCAGAGGCGGACAGTAGTGAAGTATTTTTACTCTGCTGTAAAAGTACTTTTCAGGTGTCTGTACTTTATCGGAGTGTTTTTCTTTAGAAAACTTTACTTCACAACATTCCAAAGCATAATATTGTACTTTTTACTGCACTACGTTTCATATTAAATATCATTTAAAGGGGTCATGTGATGCTGCTAAAAAGAACATTATTTTGTATATATTGTTTATTATATTGTAATGAAATGTGTTTATGCGGTTCAAAAAACACATTATTTTCCACATACTGTACATTATTGTTTCTCCTCTATGCCCCGCCTTTCTGAAACGCGTCGATAATCTTCCCACATCGTGACGTAGACATATGGGGGCTTGTTAGAACGAACCATTTTAGGTAGGCGTGGTTGACTCTTAACTTTTATAAAGAATATCTCTTTGGATTTGAGACTTTAGTCTTTGCAACTTTACAGATCTTCTTTATAAACCAAGAGCTTGTAACACTCCAAAGAGAAAGGAAAAATTGAAATTGCATCATATGACCCCTTTAATACTTAATTACATTAGAAATCTATTACTTCCTTACTTTTACTCAAGTAAAAGTAATTCAAAGATTTACTTGAGTACAAGAAAGTACTACATTTTTAATGTTCTTAAGTATTAAAGGTAAAACAAACAACAACTTTTATTTATGAAATGAAGTGCAGTAAAAAGTGTGACATTATGCTTTGGAATGTAGTGAAGTAAAGTTTTCCAAAGAAAAACACTTAAAATGGCACACACTGTATAAAGGTCCTAGATCACATGCAATTTTCACAGCTCACAACTTTCAAAACTCTTTATGGAGTTTTTGTTTACTAAAAGTGTTTTGGTTTTGTAAACGTTTGTAAACAATGTGCTTCTATCCACCACTGTCTCGTTTTCATTCCTGTCAAAATGTTAAATATGGAGCTACCCTGACTAAGGTCTATTCTGTGCATTTAAACAAAATTGCACAGCATAGGCCTACTGCACATACTGCAGAAAAATGAGTGTGGTAGCATACTATTTAAACCACTAATAGCCCTGAGGAAGGAGGACATTTATCATTGTAAAACTACATTCACTGAATCTCAATCATTTCCATTTATTCCTCTTGCCATGTCCTTATCTTCATCGTCATTTTCCTTTTTCCGCTAATACATATGCAGTACCACCTCGAAGGCCAGCGCCCACTCTTCCCCTTATCAGATACTTACTGTCCGGGTTCCACACAGACACACACACACACACGTGCACTGAATAATGTGGGAAGCATATTCCAGGTTGATAAGTCAGATTATAAAGTAGGTAATCGAAGATAAACCCAAAGGTTTATCAGTGTTGGCCTGGATATTTGCAAAGCCACCAGATAGCAGTCAAAAAGCCACTACTTATTTCAACCACATCCCTAACAATTCTAATCTCATTTGGGACAATAAAATCATACCTCAACATATGCACATATCTTAATATGTACTAATTGTAGAGAACAGCTGATTAACTCTGTAAGTCATAGGTCACAGCTTCATGTGACCGAACCTGCTGAAAAGTACTTGATTTGGTTTGAAATGTCAAAACAATTACTTAAATATACAATATTCTTCTTTTGTGTTCAAAGGGAACAACAAAACCTACAAAAACCCGTTGGTGTATGGTCAAAGTAAAATAAGATATGAGGAGTTCCCTTTCAGTCGGTCATTTCGACGTTGTGTCGAAGTCTGACACTAGGGGTCACACTTGGGAGCCCAAACGCCTCTGACATCGAGAAAAGGCCAGTGACAATTTGTGAGCAAAACCTGCATAGCTGGCCACGCCCCGGAAATCTGGGTATATATAGGCCAGTGTGGCATTAGCTCATTCGTTTTGTTCTTCGGAGACGATGCAGCGTCTTTTCGTGAGAATTGCAGCATTCATTCACTTCTCAATCTTCTTGTCGTTGGATCTACGGCACAGACAGCGGTCTCTCCCTTTCTATACAGTCATGGCCAAAAGTTATGGCAGTGACATACATTTTGTGTTTTGCGAAGTTTGCTGCTTTAGTATTAGTAGATTATTTTTCCACATGTTTCTATGGTATACTGAAAAACAATGATACGCATATCATAAGTTTTAAAGGCTTTTATTGGCAAAAAAATATAATGAGTCAATATTTCTTTTGGCCATGACTGTACACAGCTAAGGACCTGTCCACACGAACGCGGTTATTTTTAAAACTGCAGCTTTTTCTATGCTGTTTGGCCATTCGTCCACACACAAAAGCAGCACCAGGTCACTGAAACCGAAACATTTTTGAAAACGCCTGCCAGGGTAAAGATTTTCAAAAACTCAGGTTGCAGTGTTATCGTGTAGAGAGCGAAACCGGAGTTTTTGGCTTGTGACGTCGGAGCCAGCGCTCAGTGCGCTGTTATCTCCGCCTACTGGAAACTTTTTCAGGCTTCTGATTGGCCAACATGGCTTTACGATTGAGATTATATCGCCACCTGTTGGTTTGGCATGCTCTTGACAGTGCTTCATAGCATGCGTTTGCGTTTTCATGTGGACGGAGATTTTTTTAAAAACGGAAGAAGGAAAAACTCAGTTTATAAAAACACCCGTGTATGTGTGGACATGGCCTAAGTGTTGTGAGAGTACCCCTGGGTGCTTCAGCGGCGATCGTTGAGAGCTATTTCCTCTAAAAGAGCAAATCCTCTAAAAGAGTGAATTCACGAGTGGAATTGTGTGCTTCACATCATACCTTTTCATTCGTGTCCTTCTGGTTGCAGGTTTTACATCTTGCCTTCTGACGGACATGATCGCTGTGTTCAGTGTTTGGGCTGTACCCATGCTGAATTGGCGCTTGTGAATGGTGCATGTCCTCTTTGTGAGAACTTGCCCATGGGCACGGTCTGCTCGCGGCTTGTGTTCTAGTTCCTCTGCCTTTACCGCCCTCGATGGGGTTCCAGCGAGGGGGTATACGGAGATCCTTCAGGTGGAGAGAGCAATTGCGGTGCATCTATGCCTGCAAAATGCTGCCACTTGGCAGGGCTGTCCGAGATTCCCATCCCCAGCCATCTTGATGGTTCTCGGGCCTGGTGCTGCTGGCATCAGCTCCTCCATGGCAGATTCCTCTGAGGAGAGACCTTCTCTCTCAGGGGAAGGGCACAATCTGGCACTCACGCCCAGATCTCTGGAACCTGCATGTTTGGACCCTGGATGGAACCAAGAAGAGTTCAGAGATCTCTCACCCGCAGTGGTGAACACCATCACACAGGCCAAGGCCCCCTTGCCGAGGCGGCTATATGACCTGAAGTGGTCATATAGGTCGCCACCACTCTTTTTAGGGATCAGCTGGTGACTAAGCTATTCCCCGACAGGAGGGTGACCCTGCACATTTATTTGGAATGCACACAGAGTTTCAGATCTTCTGAACAGCTCTTTGTCTGCTTTCGAGGTCAGCAGAAGGGGAATGCTGTGTCCAAACAAAGGATTTCCCACTGGATTGTGGATGCTATCCTTAAGGCCTATGAGGACAGAGGCTTACCATGCCCACTAGGAGTGAGGGCTCACTCGACCAGGGGCGTCGCGGCTTCTTCAGCCTTAGCAAACGGTGCCTCACTAGCAGACATTTGTAAAAGTGGCAGGTTGGGCTATACCTAACACATTTGCCAGATTTAATCATCTGAGAATGGAACCAGTTTCATCTAGGGTGTTGAACACTAGTTCTTCGACTTAGATGGCCGGTATGGTGTAGAGTTTGCTTAGCGCTTCCCCTTTTTTGAGGTGAAACCTGGACTACACTTCCATCACATTAGCACTTCTTGTGTAGTTCAGTTTTGCGGAGGAACTCACTACTTGAATCTATTACATGTAGGATCCCTTGAATGATCTCTCATAATAGATTAGTGCTCCATATGTAGTGGCTCCTATTGTGGCCCCATATGTGTATTTATCCACTGCCTTGTCCCTATCAGGACTCAGTGTTTCATTTAGACAGACAACCGATCTGTCTTGATTCTGTGCTTGGTAGTTCTCCCCTTACAAGAAGCAAATCACAGAAACCTTCCCTATGTAGTACTTCCCTTCAGTGAGTCCATAGGTTGCATACCCACATGTTATCTCCCCAGGTTGGGTAGGATATGATCTCCGTAGTGTTCTTTCTCCACTGGGGAAAAGAACGCTTCCCAACATTATCATCCAGGACTTTTCAGCTTTTCATCTGAATTCTTATTTTTGAAAAGAGAAAAGGCTCCGGCTGAAGTGACCTTTGCCTCATATGGTGGCTTTTCCAGCTGTGAGAAGTAAGATCATAAGTCTTGGGCGTTGGAAGGTTACGAGAAGGAGAGGTGCATTTGGTTGTGACACGCTGGACTTGTCAACATTTGCGCTCCCATGAACTCGTAACGCAGTTCGGTAGTTGTGGCATTTTGTATAGGGACCTCTAGTGTCAGGAAAGGGAACGTCTCAGTTACGTATGATAACCCTTGTTCCCTGATGGAGGGAACGGAGACGTTGTGTCCCTCATGCCACAACTCTAAACTGCGTCTGAGTGGGTTGAGAAGCATTTCGACTCCTCAGAGCAAAATGAATGAGTTAATGCCACACTGACCTATTTATACCCAGATATCCGGGGCATGGCCAGCTATGCAGATTTTGCTCACCAATTGTCATTGGCCTTTTCTCAATGATGTCAGAGGTGTCTGGGCTCCCAAGTGCGACCCCTAGTATCGAACTTCGACACAACGTCTCCGTTCCCTCCATCAGGGAACGAGGGTTACCATACGTAACCGAGATGTTTTCTAATCATGTAGGCCTATATTTTGTCACGATATTTAGTTATCACAGAGCAGGTTTATTACAGTAAAGCAAAACAAAAGAGGTGAAACTGAAACTTCTAGTGATGAATGTCAAAATGATGTAGAGTAGAACAGAAAAACTTAAACTGATTTCCACCCTTTGACACGATCGGTGTCCAGAAAGGAAGGAGGAAAAATTGGTGATGTCATGGTTTTGAGCACAACAAATGATATCATGATACTACTGAACATACATTTGCTGCAATTATCAAATGAATTTTTTATAGGGGAATTAAAATAATAACAAAACAAAAAAAAAATACTTAATTGTTTTGAAACAGGTTTCCCGAAAACTCCCACTTTCTGCTGTTGGTCAAACAAACAGACAGTCTTGTGACAGTGTTACTTGTGTTGGGCTGGCTGGGATGCTCAAACAAACAGAGTAATTTTTTGAGAGAGCACTTTACAATCACAATGTCACACTTTTTGGGAAAATCAGCCAACAAATGTTTGCATAGGTGCTTGTACAAGCTGGGAAAGCAGAAATTATTTTAACATTGAAAAAAAAAATCACACACTGATGTTTAATAAAAGTGTAAAATATTGTGTAAAAATCCCATGTGACTTTATCACTATAGTGCATCATAACTATTTTTACTTCTGAGAGTCATTGATTGTTTTATATGAAAATTTTTGCAATTTAGATTTTGTGATGCAAGACATCAATCAGAAATCTACAGTAAGTGGCATAAATGTTTTTTGTTTTGTTTGTTTTTTGTTTTTTAATTGAGGATTATTTTTGTACATGTTGTATACCACATACACAAACCCAAGAGACTGAAATTGTTGGCTGAAGCATTAGCAAAAAGAAACAGTTATTGCAATATTGAGTACCTTTTTAACTTTCCAAGATTGAAATGCAAAAATAATAATGGTTTAGCTAAAAACGATCCACAGGCAGGACTTGTGTAATTTATATCTTATATCTCAGTATTTTTTCATTCACTAAGGAAACTAACTGCACTCAAACATCAGTTTATTTTACTACACTAGATGGACAACATTATCAAAACAGCACAAGGTTTCTTAAAGCTATGGGCTTCATTAATCATTTTGAAAGGTCATCCTTGAATTAATTACCAACCATGACCTGAGTGATTTTAGGATGTAAGCCGTAATTCTAGTCCAACAAACATCCAGTTGGGTCACACCTAACTGCAATAACATTACTCATCTACTAACATTTCATGGCTTGTGCATTATATCAGGTATTCTGAAAAAGAGACAGATATATAGATGGATGGATGGATGGATGGATGGATGATAGACGGACGAACGGACAGATAGACAGACAGATAGATAGATAGATAGATAGATAGATAGATAGATAGATAAACAGACAGACAGACAGACAGACAGAAAAATGGACGGGCGGGCAGGCAGGCAGACAGATAGATGAATGAACAGATGGACTGACCGATAGATAGGCAGGCAGGCGTGATGAATGAACAGATGGACCGACCGATAGATAGGCAGGCAGGCAGGCAGGCGTAGATAGATAGATAGATAGATAGATAGATATATGATAAGCAAAGATAAGTAGATAGATGATAAGCAAATTTTGTGCTGTTTGTACTGTACGTTCCACGGCACTCCTTTAGGCTAAGGCTCATTAATCCATACTGATCACAGGCTTATGCCCCAGAATTCACTGCAGTACAGCTGCTCCTGTGGGAAGTCAGGGCTTGTTCTGAGCATTACAGGCAGGATACAGGTGGGAGGCATTACAGCTGGAGCGAGGAAGTGGGACAAGGAATACTGAGTGCTAAAATAGAAAACTGCAATGTCATTTAAGGAATGTGTGGAGCTATTTAGGCCTTAATGTCTCCCTATCGTGTTTGAGAAGGGTGAATGTGATTTTGCCAAGTAGCACAACATCCCTGATGGTTCTGGAACAATATTTTAGGACTAGGGAACCACTGGGTTGGTTTAGGGCTGGGGTTGAGGCTTCAACAACATTCTTTATCAACCTATTATTTCCCTTTGATTTTAGCCGTAATTGATGGTTTGGGTTTGGGATGGGGTTGGGACTGTTTCTTTGACAGGAATGCAGATCTAGAAACATGTCTTTCTAGGAAAAACCAGGATGACGGTGTAAGCAGATCAGTATAAACTCTGATATTAACACTTTTCTCAGGTTTGGAAAGTAAAAAAAAAAGATACAAATCTGTTATTGCAGTCTGTTTCTGATATGCTGTAGGTTTTTGCTAATGGTTAAGCCAACAAGCTCAGCTTCTTGGGTTTGTGTATGTAGTGTACGACATGTACGACAATTATCCTCAGGGACAGAAAAGCATTTATTTACCAAGATTAGTAATATTTCAAACTGTCCTGCCAAGGCATGTACTCCTTTAAAAGCCAAAGACAACCAAATTAATGCTGTCAAATATTGTGCTATTCAGTAGATATATGAGTTCTAAAAATCAGGGAGGAAAATTATATATATATATATATATATATTTAAAAAGTAAATAATAATAATAATAATAATGTAAAGCTTGAAAGCATTGTTATTTGATTTGGATAAAAGTGTCTAAATCAGCATAAAAAAAAAATAAAGAGCTGTGTTTTGCAACTACATCTCTATGTAAGGCAAAATTTGTCTCAAGTGCCAGTATTCACCAATTTTCATAAAATATCCCTGAGTTCTTGTTCAATGTAATCAGACCTTGTCTGACAGTCTGGATTGAAAATCTTGGCCACTCAGCAAAGAAGAATTGCTTCATGTAAGAAATGAAATTATTACTCAAAAAGTAATTTCAGTGAAATATATTCTGTGCAACCCGAGAACATGGTGAATGTTTCTGTTTGTTTGTTGGGAAATAACAGCAGGCAGCAATATAATTGATTTGCGTCGCACAGCTGTTGATCAAATACACATTTGTTGACGCCAGCCAAACATCTGGTCTCAACAAATGAAAGAATTGCACACAGCTCAACACATAATAAATGAACAAAATGAATGATATAAAAATTGACAAAACAAATGTTATGAAAAGCTGTATCTAAACTTAACTGCCTCAAATACAAGGGCCAAAAAAATAAAAATAAAAATGCACTCCTGAACATAAAACCTGAACATCATCCAGATCCAGAACATAAAATGGAATCAGTTTTAACACACAATAGCACAATAGCAAAGAATGAAAAATGTTTACATAATAATAATAATAATAATAATAATGATGATGATAATAATAATAATAATAATAATCATCATCATAATCTAGAATATTCAATTCATAGAAATAAAGGAATAGTTCACCCAAAAATGAAAATTTACAAACAGTTTATTCATCCTCAGGACATCCAAGATGTAGATGAGTTTCTTCATGGGAACAGATTTGGAGAAAATTTTCATATGTAAACAGTAATTCAGACGAGACGACTTTTCACTGGAGAAAGCAATATTATAGAGTACTCATATTTTAAGTTAAAAAAACATCTTAATGATGGATTTGTTTCTTACAGACATGCAGCTTTTTACTTCACAAGCTGTTCATTGATGGACTGGAGTGGTGTGGATAATTTGTGGATTATTGTGATGTTTTTATCAGCAGTTTGGACTCTTATTCTGACGGCACCCATTCACTGCAGAGGATCCACTGGTGAGCAAGTCATGAAATGTTAAATTTATCCAAATCTGTTCCCATTAAGAAAAAAAAACTAATCTACATCTTGGATGGCCTGAGGGTGAGCACATTTTCAGCAAATGTTCATTTTTGGGTGAACTATTCATTAAATACTTTGATTTTATTGTATTTAATCAATAATATTAATGAAATATGTTAAGTAGCATCACATTTATTTAAAGCATTAGATTCACTTTATTTTGATGGTCCCTTTAACACATTCTGTTGACTATAAGTAGCATTGCACTTACATGTCTACTAACTCTTATTAGAGTATTAGTAGACTGGTAGGGTTAGGGTAAGAATAAGTTGACATGTACTTGCAAAGTTACTTATAGTCAGTAGAATGTCTGCTGGGAGACCATGATAATAAAGAGTTAGCAGATATTAAGCAAACAGTCTACTAATACTGTGATGAGAGTTAGTAGACATGTAGGTGCAACATTATTTATTATCAACAGAATGTTCAAAAGGGACCATCAAAATA
>NW_015626866.1:291198-292295 GCF_001515625.1 Sinocyclocheilus rhinocerous
TTAGTAGAGTATTAGTAGACTGGTAGGGTTAGGGTAAGAATAAGTTGACATGTACTTGCAAAGTTACTTATAGTCAGTAGAATGTCTGCTGGGAGACCATGATAATAAAGAGTTAGCAGATATTAAGCAAACAGTCTACTAATACTGTGATGAGAGTTAGTAGACATGTAGGTGCAACATTATTTATTATCAACAGAATGTTCAAAAGGGACCATCAAAATAAAGTGTTACCAAAGCATTTACTTCATTGTGACATTTTAACTATTTCTGGTGTCATATTCAAGTCATTGTAAAGGATTCTGTCACTTTCCAGGACTAAATCAGAAAATTCTGTCATCATTTAATTATTGTTTAATCATTTATTTTGTATTATGTTTTCTGTGGGACAGCTATGTGTAACTGTGGGACAGCTATAAGTAAATAAAGTACTGTCACTGTAAATGTATTACTTTTTAAAAATTGTTTAGAAATGGTAGGTTTACCCTTCTGTAAAAGAAGTGTGCTTAATTGTATTGATTTTGCACTTGTAATGTACTTTAAATATTAAAAGTATAATATTTTAGCTTTAGTTTTAACTTTTAGTTTGTTTCTTAACACTTTCCTGTTTTCTTTGTTCTAGTTTCCCACCATTCAACAGTTTCCATTGACACTCATTAATTATCACAGCTGTTTATAATTTTGGTTCATCATCTTTGTGTATTTATTCCCTTTTGGTTTTCTGTTGCTTGGCGGTTGTTGTTTGTGTTTAGTGCACACTGTTACATGGACTTGGATACCCTGCGCATATTTTTTTATAAAAAATAAAAAAAACCTTTGTGCTGGAGCCTTTTGAGTCTTTTTGCTGCATTTTTCTCTCACCGTTCCTTCGTCAGTGGATGACGAGACATTAACATTGCTGTTTTGGATCTGGGCAAATTATCACCATCCAGTAGACCTCCCAGACACCCAAGGACTTTACTGGAGGGAGGCTGTCATCAGGTGTGACACAGCCACAGCCACAGCCAGACCCAGAGCCCAGCCCACCATCACCCTGTGCCTTGGAGCCTCTCGCAGACAGAGAGTGTCCTCCCGCCATTAGTGAGCAGCCTGTGAGGATA
>NW_015626866.1:293388-307494 GCF_001515625.1 Sinocyclocheilus rhinocerous
TGTACTTTAAATATTAAAAGTATAATATTTTAGCTTTAGTTTTAACTTTTAGTTTGTTTCTTAACACTTTCCTGTTTTCTTTGTTCTAGTTTCCCACCATTCAACAGTTTCCATTGACACTCATTAATTATCACAGCTGTTTATAATTTTGGTTCATCATCTTTGTGTATTTATTCCCTTTTGGTTTTCTGTTGCTTGGCGGTTGTTGTTTGTGTTTAGTGCACACTGTTACATGGACTTGGATACCCTGCGCATATTTTTTTATAAAAAATAAAAAAAACCTTTGTGCTGGAGCCTTTTGAGTCTTTTTGCTGCATTTTTCTCTCACCGTTCCTTCGTCAGTGGATGACGAGACATTAACATTGCTGTTTTGGATCTGGGCAAATTATCACCATCCAGTAGACCTCCCAGACACCCAAGGACTTTACTGGAGGGAGGCTGTCATCAGGTGTGACACAGCCACAGCCACAGCCAGACCCAGAGCCCAGCCCACCATCACCCTGTGCCTTGGAGCCTCTCGCAGACAGAGAGTGTCCTCCCGCCATTAGTGAGCAGCCTGTGAGGATAGTACCAACCATCGCCCTGGAGCCGATGTCTCAATGTGAGTCTGACCAGGGGTGTGAGCCGGCAACAACCATGGCAGAGGGAATTTTGGTGGAGTTGGATACAGAAGACTGGTTAATTGATTGGGAAACAGAGGTAGCGCTTCCCACCCTGCCCACCCGTGAACCTTCTCTGCCTCTGGATTGTTCTTGCACCGTGTCTTAATCGTCACTGATCTTACCCAGTTCAGATTCTTCATCGTTACTAGACCAGTCTATCACTGTGTGTCCTCCTCTCCTGCATGATCCACCAGAGCTAGTCATTCCCTCGACTCCGCCTCCGCTGGCTCCCTTCAGTCCCTCAGCTCCTCCATCAGCCCGGCCAAGCATCCCTGATCCGTCGTGGGGCTTCCGGTCCCCAGCTCTGCCCTGGAGAGTTGACCCTTGGGCTCTGCCTCGATCCTCCAACCCCGTTGCTCCACCTCGGCCCGTGGACCAGCCAGCTCCGCCTTTGCTTCTCACCCCCTTGGCTCCACCTGGGACCACCATCCTTACGGCTCCTCTGGACGCCCTCGTCCTGCCGGATCCACCTCTGCCGTCGCTCTGCTATCGCCTTCGGCTACGCTTCATCCTTCCACCCTATGGCTCTGTCGGGCTCCTCCTTTCCTCCGGCTCCACCTCTGTCCTCACTCACAATGCCGTCGCTGCAGTCCTCTAGCACCCATGCTTCACCTCGGCCACTTGTTGCCGCAGCTCCATCTCGGTCTCCCGGATCCTCTACATCGCTTGGTCTCTCAAGCTATGCAGCTCCACCTGGGTCTCCACCTTTTTCAGCTCCATCTCCATTGCCTGTCGTCGAGGTCATCACGATGGCTCCTCCCTCCCTTGACTCCACCGTGGGCCTCTGTCATGGCTGTACTCTGGGTCTACTCTACCTGGCCACTCCAAACTTCATCAGACACCTTTTGTCCATCATCTGTCTGCCTGCCTTTCACCAGCCCTTCGCCTACTCCTCATCAGCCTCCCAAACCACCTCCTTCTCCGCATCATGGCTCGAGGCCGAACCTTCTCGAGGGGGCCATAATGGCACAGTTATGTTTGTTAGTTTGATTGTCAAGGACTTTTAGTTTGTTTCTCATCACTTTCCTGTGTCCTTTGTTCTAGTTTCCCACCACTCATCAGTTTCCATGGACTCTCATTAATCATCACAGCTGTTTGTCATTTTGGTTTTAAGTTGGAAATTAAGATTTAAGTTCCACTTGGTTTTCTGTTGATTGTTGGTTGTTGTTTGTGTTTTGTGCACACTGTTACATGGACTTGGATACCCTGTGCTTATAAAACCTCCGTGTTGGAACCTTTTGAGTTTTCTTCACCCCTGCATGTTGGTTGACTATGACCTGTTGCACCCATGAGCAAAAAAAAAAGGTTTGGAACAACATGGCAAAATTTAATGTCTTTTAGGATAATGTATGCTTTGTAAACTGAATGTATTATTGGAAAGTGTAGAGAATTATACGCATTTTAAATGTCTCATTGACCTCCACATTCCTCCGCTGCTGTATGAACATTTCCTGTAATTCCAATTCTACACGCCCCCACACATATTCACATTAAAAACTTTTTTAAACTGCCATCTGCCTAAAATAAATCTCTGCAATAATAATATCCCATCCAGCAACATCAAGACATGGTGTCTGGCCAATCCTAACACAATGAATTCCAGAAGTCTGAGAATTATACGAGAATTACGCCAACAATTTACAGCTTCTTCCCACTCCTCTTTGCACTATTTAAGAGAGAGCGATGTGTTGTGTCTTCAAACCCACATGCCCTCTCTCTGTACGACTCATGTAGCATTAAAGCTCAGTGTTGGTGATCAACCAAAACCCCTGTCACTTTCCCATCAGTCTCTCTGCATTTCACATGCAGAAGAAAAGCATGTCGCTGCGTCATCAGAGGAGTTTGGGTTTAGGCCTCTTGGAGCTCTGGCAGTCTGGTCTATAAAACCTAATTGCCCTGAACAGAATATTGTAACAACATGGTCGACCACGACCTGTTTGGAACTATTATAATTTTTGTTACTTAATAAATTCTGCTCTCATCAACGTCGTCTACATTCCCCCCTCCCTCATAAGGATTCAAACATTCTCTCTCTCTCCTCATGTCTTTCTGTCTTTCTTCTCTCTCATTAAGGCCAATGGAAAATTCTTTCTCCAGATTTATCAGCATGTTAATGAAGAGAGCAGAATAAAATGGGTGGGAATCAAAAAAGGTGCTTCATGCCAAACATTTCCAGAAATGCCTTTATAGCAGTGGTTCTCACTCAGCTGGTGGGTTGTGACCCAAAATGGCTCACAGGTCTGTTCTAAATGCAAAAAAAATTAAAAAAAATACAATGTAATTGTGCATAGTTATGATAGCAAAATAAATAAGCTATTAACTTTTAAAACTGATTATTTTCAGATTTCCTATCCAACCTAGATTATTTTTTTAATGTTTAGGGTCAGTGTGATTGTGTTTTCTATTCTTGAAAGAATCCTGAAAAATAGTAACAGTTTACACAAAAATATGAAGCAGCACAACTGTCTTCAACCTTGATAATTATAAAAAATCAGTCTCTCTGCATTTCACATGCAGAAGAAAAGCATGTCGCTGCGTCATCAGAGGAGTTTGGGTTTAGGCCTCTTGGAGCTCTGGCAGTCTGGTCTATAAAACCTAATTGCCCTGAACAGAATATTGTAACAACATGGTGTGCTACGACCTGTTTGGAACTTTTATAATTTTTGTTACTTAATAAATTCTGCTCTCATCAACGTCGTCTACATTCCCCCCTCCCTCATAAGGATTCAAACATTCTCTCTCTCTCCTCATGTCTTTCTGTCTTTCTTCTCTCTCATTAAGGCCAATGGAAAATTCTTTCTCCAGATTTATCAGCATGTTAATGAAGAGACTAGAATAAAGAGGGTGGGAATCAAAAAAGCTGCTTCATGCCAAACATTTCCAGAAATTCCTTTAGTTATGATAGCAAAATAAATAAGCTATTAACTTTTAAAACTGATTATTTTCAGATTTCCTATCCAACCTAGATTATTTTTTTAATGTTTAGGGTCAGTGTGATTGTGTTTTCTATTCTTGAAAGAATCCTGAAAAATAGTAACTGTTTACACAAAAATATGAAGCAGCACAACTGTCTTCAACCTTGATAATTATAAAAAAAAAAAAAAATTCTTAAGTAGAAAATCAGCATATTAGAATGATTTCTGAAGGATCAAGTGACACTGATCAATACATGTGACACATTTTCAAATACATATAAAAGAGTTATTTTAAATCATAATACTATTTCAAAGTATTCCTATCCAACCTAGATTATTTTTTTAATGTTTAGGGTCAGTGTGATTGTGTTTTCTATTCTTGAAAGAATCCTGAAAAATAGTAACAGTTTACACAAAAATATGAAGCAGCACAACTGTCTTCAACCTTGATAATTATAAAAATAAAAAAATAAAAATTCTTAAGTAGAAAATCAGCATATTAGAATGATTTCTGAAGGATCAAGTGACACTGATCAATACATGTGACACATTTTCAAATACATATAAAAGAGTTATTTTAAATCATAATACTATTTCAAAGTATTACTGTTTTACTGCATTTTTAATCAAATAAAAGCAGCCTTGGTGAGCGTCTTTCGAAAACATTAAAAAATCTAACATGCAGTACAATCTATATCTTGCATTCCATTTAAATGTATAAATGACATTCTATATATTTCAATGTGTCATCAACCAGCTCCAAATCGTTTTTGAAGAATGTACATATGCATAAATGCGCATGACATAAGAAGCAACCTGCAATGAATCAAACATCACATAAAGCAAAATGATGGGCTGAACAGAATATTGTATGGTGTGCTACGACCTGTTTGGAACTTTTATAATTTTTGTTACTTAATAAATTATCTCTCTCATCAACGTCGTCTACATTCCCCCCTCCCTCATAAGGATTCAAACATTCTCTCTCTCTCCTCATGTCTTTCTGTCTTTCTTCTCTCTCATTAAGGCCAATGGAAAATTCTTTCTCCAGATTTATCAGCATGTTAATGAAGAGAGCAGAATAAAATGGGTGGGAATCAAAAAAGGTGCTTCATGCCAAACATTTCCAGAAATGCCTTTATAGCAGTGGTTCTCACTCAGCTGGTGGGTTGTGACCCAAAATGGCTCACAGGTCTGTTCTAAATGCAAAAAAAATTAAAAAAAATACAATGTAATTGTGCATAGTTATGATAGCAAAATAAATAAGCTATTAACTTTTAAAACTGATTATTTTCAGATTTCCTATCCAACCTAGATTATTTTTTTAATGTTTAGGGTCAGTGTGATTGTGTTTTCTATTCTTGAAAGAATCCTGAAAAATAGTAACAGTTTACACAAAAATATGAAGCAGCACAACTGTCTTCAACCTTGATAATTATAAAAATAAAAAAATAAAAATTCTTAAGTAGAAAATCAGCATATTAGAATGATTTCTGAAGGATCAAGTGACACTGATCAATACATGTGACACATTTTCAAATACATATAAAAGAGTTATTTTAAATCATAATACTATTTCAAAGTATTACTGTTTTACTGCATTTTTAATCAAATAAAAGCAGCCTTGGTGAGCGTCTTTCGAAAACATTAAAAAATCTAACATGCAGTACAATCTATATCTTGCATTCCATTTAAATGTATAAATGACATTCTATATATTTCAATGTGTCATCAACCAGCTCCAAATCGTTTTTGAAGAATGTACATATGCATAAATGCGCATGACATAAGAAGCAACCTGCAATGAATCAAACATCACATAAAGCAAAATGATGGGGCACACAATAGTGAAGTAGTCTTCAGATGCCATGTTCAGTACAGCAGCATCTCAGAGTAATTAGTGAAATTAGAAAATTGTGAGTAAATTATGACCCCAATTTCATTTTTGGGTTAACTATCCCTTTAAATATGCAAAATAACATATGTCTATTTTTACATCTGAGAACAGGCATTGCATTGTGGTTTAATTTTCATGCTTTTGGCCTATATGTGATTAAGTATTTTGTTAAATAGCTCATCCAAACTTTATTTCTGTATATAAACTTAATGCCTTAAACTTGTTAATAGCATGGCTTCTTAGATGTGAAGTGTGGAATTAAGTTCTAAATTATTTCTAAATTAAATTCAGTTCCACACAGAACTGCAAAAATAATTCCTCAACACTCATTCTACACTGTAAACACAGTGTGAATGCAATTGTTACTTTAAAGAGCATGTCTACCCATAAACATTTGTTTTGTTGGTATACGTTAATGTATATAGGTTGGTTCAGTGATGTTAAATAATCTTTTTGACTTGAATAAAACTAGTTAATTCAGATGTTACTATTTTTATTTTATTTATTTATTTAATTATTTATTCATTTTTTCAGTGTATCTTCTGTCTGGACAAACAGGTAGACACGCAACAAAGTAATGCCATTGGTTGAGACAGTGTTGCTGTGTTGGGCCTTTTGAGATGCTCAAATTAAAATGTTTATTTTTTGAGGAATCAACCAACAAATAAATGATAGTTGTCTCTGCATATTAAGATGATGTCACGGTGCTGCTACTGTGTAGGAATGAGGAGACGAAGGAGCGCGGAGATGGACGGAATCCAGAACAAATATCGACTTTATTTATCCAATGGAACACACACATAGCAGAGGGAATCGACGAACAAGACCGGAAGCAAGACACAGGAAAAACCAGGGCTTAAAACACTAGAACAAAACGAGGAACGCCTGACATCAATGAACATAATCAACATGAGGGAGAAACTAGGTTACAGGGGGTAACATGGAACATGTGGGGGAGGAAAACAGACACAAAACAGTCCATGGGCGTGACAGAGAAAGTATTTTAACACCTTTAATCACCATTGAAAAATAATTTCTGGGCCAATCAAGTCTAGAGCACAACAAAGATCCAGTCTTGACAACAAACACTTCAAATGTGTTTCTGTTCAGTTTCAGATTCAGCTTGCATCTGGACAATGTCACTCTCTTCCATGGTCATCGTGAATGAGAGAGAGGGAAGATACTGTGGTGTTATTACAATCGAATGAAGGAGGACAAAGTCTCTCTCGTTCACTCGTCCTGGTCTTTGATCAAGCTGTGCTGACAGGTCCAACCCTTGCAAGCAAATTCTGAGCAGTCCAAAAAAATGTGCAGCAATTTTATGTAGACAACAATAATTTTAATTTTTCATTATGATTAGACATGTTTTGGGGGATGTCAAGAATGTGCCAGCACTGTGTAAGAACTAAATGAATAGTTCAAAAATGGTTAAATCAGTTTGGGAAACCAGTTTAGGTAACCAATAGTTGCCGGTAGCCATTGACTTCCATAGAACTTTTTCTATAAATGTCAATGGCTACTGTCAACTGTTTGGTTACCAGCATTCTTTAGAATGTCTTGTTTTATGTTCAACAGAAGAAGGAAATTCATACAGGTTTCGATCAACTTGAGGGTGAGTAAATTATGGCAGAATTTAAATTTTTGGGTGAACTATCCCTTTAATGTCACAGCTCAGGACTGTCACTAATATGACTTTTTTTACATCTGTGGAACACAAAAGCAGAAGTATAGTTGAACTGTGATACTACTGTTGTTCATACTATGAGAGTGAATGGTGACCAAAAATGATGAAATGCACCATAAAGGTATAGTTTATATGATATGAGTAATATAATTTTGTGAAAGAGAGCTTTGTAATTTTTGTGTTATTTGTGTTATTTCTTTAAAATAAAAAATAAAAATGCATTTATTTATTTAAAATGCATTTATTTAAAAGTGTATATGGTATTACAATAATTTCATATTATTTATGTATGTAAATATTATGTTATTTTTATCCAAAGCATCTTACAAGTGCACAAATATGTCAACATGATCTCATGAAAAAACATACCTATTTTACGTAAAAATGTGGTTCTACAAAATTTCTCATCCTGATGGAGGGAACAGAGACATTGTGTCGAAGTTCGTTTAAATATTATGTTATTTTTATCCAAAGCATCTTACAAGTGCACAAATATGTCAACATGATCTCATGAAAAAACCTATTTTACGTAAAAATGTGGTTCTACAAAATTTCTCATCCTGATGGAGGGAACAGAGACATTGTGTCGAAGTTCCGACACTAGGGGTTGCACTTGGAAGCGCAAACACCTCTGACATCATTGAGAAAAGGCCAATGAAATTGGTGAACAATATTCGCATAGCTGGCCATGCCCCGGAATACCAGGTATAAATAGGCCAGTGTGGCATCTGCACACTCATTTTGTTTTGAGGAGTCGGGATCGCATCTCAGGCCATGCCCCGGAATACCAGGTATAAATAGGCCAGTGTGGCATCTGCACACTCATTTTGTTTTGAGGAGTCGGGATCGCATCTCAACCCACTGAGTGGCGGTTCAGAGTTGTGGCATAAAGGACACAACGTCTCCGTTCCCTCCATCAGGGAACAAGTGTTACCATACGAAACAAGACGTTCCCTTTCAGTCGGTCACTTTGACGTTGTGTAAAAGTGTCAATACTAGGGGTCCTTATACTAAGTGCCACAACTAACTGAGCTGCATTACGAGTTCATGGTGGGGCAAATGCTGACAAGACCAGCGTGTCAGAAACAAATGCACCCCTCCTCCTTGTAACCTTCCAACGCCGGGGAATGACCTACCTTCTCCCTAATCTTTAAAGAATTGTCATATGGTGGAAGAGGCCATCTCCCGGGTGCCTTTTCTTTATAATAGAATCTTAATAAAAATCCAGTGTCTGGAGAACCTGGTTGTTAACGTTGGGAAGTATTCACCTCCTCACGTGAGAAAGGAACACTACAGAGACCACATCCTACCCAAAGGGGAGGTGACATGTGAAGATGCATCCTATGGAAGTAAGGAAGGCCAAGGAAGTACTACATAGGTAGGGTTCTGTAATGGGCTCCACTTAGTGGGAAAACAACCAAACACAGTGCCTGATGGCAGAGTAGCACTCTATCCAAGGGAAACACAGAGTCCTAATAGGAACTGAGCGGTGGAGGATACACATATGGGACTGCCATAGGGAGTAACAATATATGCAGCACTAACCCAAAACAAGAGTTCCCTCAAGGGATACTACAAGTAATGGGCTCTGCAGCGAGTTCCTTCACAAAACCCAGCTGCGTACCAGTGCTTGATTGATGGAAGGTAGTACAGGGTTCATAAGAAGGAACTGAGCCTGGACTCAAAAGTTAGCAATATCACCTCAGATAGGGGAAAAGGTGCAATTTGCAAGCTCTACACCCTATCAGTCATCTGAATTCAAGTATTAGTACCCAGAACTCTGGATGAAACTGGCTCCATTTGCAGAATATAGAATCTAGCGAATGTATTAGGTGTAGCCCAGCCTGCAGCTCTTCAAATGTCTGCTAGTAAGGCACCATTTGCCAAAGCTGGCAAAGCAGCAACACCCCTGGTCGAGTGCATCCTCACTCCCAAGTGGCATGTTAAGCCTCTGGTTTGATAAGCCATGAGACTCACATCCAAAATCCAGTGGGAGATTGTCTGTTTGGAGACAGCCTTCCCCTTCTGCTGTCCTCTAAAGCAGACAAAGAGCTGTTTAGACAATCTCAAACTCAAACTGTGTGAAACGAAAGGTCCTTCCAAGGGCTGAACATGCGGCAACACTCCAGTGTGATGGCCATGCGGCGCGTGCCACAGCGCCATGCTCATCTCAGGACTCGGGCATGAAGCCATGGTCCGCTGTTTTAAATCTGAACATGATTAAACAATTCAGCGCTGAAAGAGCACAATCCTCTGAGAGACATGCTGTCATGGCGAAGAAACAGTCTGTGCCTTGGAAGGATCGAAACATGAAAGTACGTGTCCCTCAGGTCTATTGCAGCAAACCAGTCCTGACACATGTTACCATGTGTTTCAGTGTTAGCATCCTGAATGGGAGCCTGTGAGGTACTCTTATATCCAGACCCGGTCTGAGCCCCCGACCTGTAAAACCCCTTCTTCATCTCAACTAGAAGGACCGCTATCTCCCCTCGAAGAACAGCGGCATTCTCTCCTCAAACTGAGGTAAAAAGAACACCACTGAATTTCGGTGATCGCCCAGTAAGCTAAATCGCATAATTGAGCAGAATGGTCCTGAGAAGCCAGCGGGACAGGCTGGGAAGCGCTAACCAAGAGGGCATAGTCAGTCACCGCACACAGCTCCTGCATTTTCTCTGGGTTGGGACCTCCCTTGTGCAGATATTTCAACAACTTGGCTTAGTAGACCTGCAGGACTGCCATCAAGGGAAGTTAGGATGGAGAAGCTGTTCTGGCAATAAAGGTGCCTTCCACAATTTTGTCAACAACTTGCGCACTTCCGGGAAGAAAGGAAATGGGGTGACCCCATACTCAGAAGTAGAAGATCCAGGATCGTCCGTTTCAGCATCAATCAAAACAATTATTATCATAATTTTTTTTTCTTAATCTTACTTATTTAACCCTTTAACGTGTACGATCACGCCGGTGTGATCACTCTAGGCTGGTTCCTGGAGTGTATGATCACACCGGTGTGATTAGAACGTTCAGTGCGTCACGTGATCTGCTGAATTCAAATCTGCTTTCACGTGCAAAGTGCAAACTAACTAAGAATTCAGTGCAAACTAACACGGCGGCACCCATCACCCATTATAGATCAACTAACATGGACATTATAAAGGTGTTTAAGCTACCAAATACATTTACATACATGTATTTGAGAATCGAAATAAAAGTGATGCATGTGTCATACAGCGGTATTGTGGCTGCGGTGTGTCACGTGACAAACATGACACATCTCCATGGAAACAGTAAAGCGCTACATTCTAAAATAACGGTCGCCTAAAAAACCTCACGCTGGGGGCTCAGCTAGTATATTTTAAACCCAAGGGCGAAAAGGTTAAATATATAATAAATAATGAATAAAGCTCACTCTGATTCTGATTCTGTACAAAAACGTGTGTTTTGTGCTTGTAAGCATTACGCACTAATACCTAATGTATGTATAAACAATGAGACCAGGCTGAATATGTTGTTGAAAATATTTTTATCAATTCAGTCTCATCTCTAACATGTGCTGTGCTATATAAATAAAAAATAACAAACATTGAAATCACTTGTAACATGGAACTGTTAATTTTTCAAGGATTTCTGTGAAGAACTTTTGATACAGTTTGAGTGGGTTTGTTGAAAAGATATATACATAAAATACAAAAGGGTGATGAGTAAGTACTTTTTGGGGGTGAAAACATGCTCAAACAGTTGAGAAGAGTATTAATAGTAAAAATGTGTTAACTTATTTGGGGTAAAAATATTAGATTCTACAAGTGATACAAAGATATTTTTGGTTAGAGTACTGACTGATAGCAAGTTACCACAGTTTTACTAGCAATAACATTAGTGTCTTTGATAAGGTGTGTTCACATTCACTGTTGTTCAGCAAATTTTTGCAGCTGAAGTCCAGTCATTCTAATAAGAAATTATTCAATTGAGAATTGGTATGAGGGCGAAAGATTTCTTCACACAGAATTCACAACAGGCACAAGCAAGTGCAAATTCGCTTGATTGACCAGCTGAAAGATGCCTGGTTTGAAAGTAACTTTGGTGTGAATTGTGCATCTGCAATATATATATACATTTTGCTAATGTGTTCACACCTTTATAAAGCCTATGGTGACCACAAGTGTTATCACAAGTACCTGAAGGATTAAACAAGTAAAACAAAAGATGTCTAAGATTATTAGATCTTTTTGCAGGAACAAAAGGTTGATGAGTAAGTACTTTTTGGGGGTGAAAACATGCTCAAACAGTTGAGAAGAGTATTAATAGTAAAAATGTGTTAACTTATTTAGGGTAAAAATATTAGATTCTACAAGTGATACAAAGATATTTTTGGTTAGAGTACTGACTGATAGCAAGTTACCACAGTTTTACTAGCAATAACATTAGTGTCTTTGATAAGGTGTGTTCACATTCACTGTTGTTCAGCAAATTTTTGCAGCTGAAGTCCAGTCATTCTAATAAGAAATTATTCAATTGAGAATTGGTATGAGGGCGAAAGATTTCTTCACACAGAATTCACAACAGGCACAAGCAAGTGCAAATTCGCTTGATTGACCAGCTGAAAGATGCCTGGTTTGAAAGTAACTTTGGTGTGAATTGTGCATCTGCAATATATATATACATTTTGCTAATGTGTTCACACCTTTATAAAGCCTATGGTGACCACAAGTGTTATCACAAGTACCTGAAGGATTAAACAAGTAAAACAAAAGATGTCTAAGATTATTAGATCTTTTTGCAGGAGGAAAAAAAAGGTTATGGTATGAAGGTATGAAAACATAGAGGGATTGAGGGAACATGGTAGTAATAGAAACAGAGCATTATTCCTGCTTATAAATGCCCACACAAGAGAGCTGCTTTCTCTAGCCAAGAAGAAAAAAATACATTAATGCAAAGCATCTCATCATTGCTTACATACCTATACAAATACAAACATGTGCTGCATATACAGGCACACACACATGTATAATAACAGACATGCTCAGTGGAAACATCAAATTCGCTTGATTGACCAGCTGAAAGATGCTTGGTTTGAAAGTAACTTTGGTGTGAATTGTGCATCTGTAATATATATATACATTTTGCTAATGTGATCACACCTTTATAAAGCCTATGGTGACCACAAGTGTTATCACAAGTACCTGAAGGATTAAACAAGTAAAACAAAAGATGTCTAAGATTATTAGATCTTTTTGCAGGAGGAAAAAAAAGGTTATGGTATGAAGGTATGAAAACATAGAGGGATTGAGGGAACATGGTAGTAATAGAAACAGAGCATTATTCCTGCTTATAAATGCCCACACAAGAGAGCTGCTTTCTCTAGCCAAGAAGAAAAAAATACATTAATGCAAAGCATCTCATCATTGCTT
The DNA here is from genome assembly GCF_001515625.1 of Sinocyclocheilus rhinocerous. Lineage (NCBI taxonomy): Eukaryota > Metazoa > Chordata > Actinopteri > Cypriniformes > Cyprinidae > Sinocyclocheilus > Sinocyclocheilus rhinocerous. The sequence continues at coordinate 305,952 of NW_015626866.1, forward strand.
ACATACCTATACAAATACAAACATGTGCTGCATATACAGGCACACACACATGTATAATAACAGACATGCTCAGTGGAAACATCAGTCAATGACTCATTGAGCTCTGCTTCACCCAACATTTGTACCAAAATCTGGCCTTTATTATGAGCAATAATGGCAACATTGCAAATCAGGTACATCTGAAACAGCTCTACAGAGACAGATCTGCCCAAACACTGGGCCATCCAAACTAAAAATAGCCCATACATACAGCATTCTTTCAGTCAAAATGGTTCATTTAACTTGAATGCCTTAAATTGCAAGATTATTAACTTTAGGTCATTAAATTATCAAGGTATGCTGGTTTAGACTATCATACTATGTACATATTTACTTTATTATTACTCTTTTCTATTAAAATGTAGAAATAGGAATAAAGTTCTCAAACCAATAAAGCAACACAAATAAAAGAATGGGAATTATTGTGACAAAAAGAGTGCATTATTATTATGATGATTATTATTATGTTTATTATAAACATATTATAATTATTATTTTTTTAAAGTTTAGTTTAGTTTTACAAGGAACTTAAGTACAAAAAGCACAATTTATATTCACATACAAAACTATTTTCAAACATTTAGTCATAAATGTTTAAATAGTTGAAGGAATACAAGCCCACATATCACACTGTGTGTGTGTGTGTGTGTGTGTGTGTGTGTGTGAGAGAGAGATTTGTCAACTCACTATCCTCTGGAAATAAACAGCACAACAATAATTGCAATCTCTGATCACTACTTGTGTCGTTTTGCTATTATTAGCACTCAGTTGAATTAAATTTAGCTCGTAGTCATACAGGAATTATTGAGAGCATTCCAAGTATGGGGAAATTAGACAGGAAAACAAGTGCATGAACAATACAACAAGCAGAATAAATAAAACAACAGATTTACGACGCAGGTTAAGTGACCTGGTGAGTGATTTGTGAAATCATACCGGTATTTACAGAACAATAAACAAACATTTAATGAATGTTTAAATGAATGTTCCAAATTTTCCTGGAACACTCATTAGCAAAAATAACAATTTTCCCTAGAAATAAATAACTATTCACAACAACTATTTCTTGAGAAATATGTGCAACTGTGCACAACCATTCCAGTTTTGTAAAGGGTTACTATAGCACACACCTCCGCATGTCTTGTATCTGTCACAGTCTTCAGCGGGTGTGCCCAGGAGGGCCACCAGATGACTGTGTTCGGTGAGCACATGGCTTGTGTTGTGTTGTCTGTTGCCATGTGCTCTCTCCTGTCTATTGTCTTGCCCCTCCCATCTTGTTACCTCGTTATTGTTTTAGTTGCTCCACCTGTGTCTCCCTCGTTAGCCTCCTCGTTTGGTTTCCTATTTATTCTCCTGGTGTCTGTCATCCGGTGCTGATCCGTCATTTCTCATTGTGTGTGTTTCGTGTCTGCATGTGTGCAGCTTTAGGCCTGCCTGTCTGTTTTTCCCCTTCGGGGTGGTTTGAGTTTGTTTTTGTTTCATTTTTATTATAAAGAAAGAACCA
>NW_015626866.1:308904-310676 GCF_001515625.1 Sinocyclocheilus rhinocerous
ACTCGTGTATTAAATAAATTCAATGCACACAGACTGAAGTAGTGTCGCAGTCTACAGCGGGTGTGCCCAGGAGGGCCACCAGATGACTGTGTTCTGTGAGCACATGGCTTGTGTTGTGTTTGTCTGTTGCCATGTGCTCTCTCCTGTCTATTGTCTTGCCCCTCCCATCTTGTTACCTCGTTATTGTTTTAGTTGCTCCACCTGTGTCTCCCTCGTTAGCCTCCTCGTTTGGTTCCCATTTATTCTCCTTGTGTCTGTCATCCTGTGCTGATCCGTCATTTCTCATTGTGTGTGTTTCGTGTCTGCATGTGTGCAGCTTTAGGCCTGCCTGTCTGTTTTTCCCCTTCGGGGTGGTTTGAGTTTGTTTTTGTTTCATTTTTATTATTAAAATAAATAACCATTTCTCCTGCAATTGAGTCCTCGCTTCATCTCCCCGCATGCACCGTGACAGAATCCTGACCATGTGACCTGCGGGAAGTTGAACATCCTTGTTGGTCTCTAACCACATCCACCTTGTGGATGCTTGTGCCTCTGTGTTGTGGGAATGGATGAAAGGAGCGGCGGACGACTACTGGCTGCAGTCCCGTTCACAAATTACTCCTTACCCTTCACTCGGAAGTCATGTTTCGCCAAGATAAAGAGAGACTCTGTCCTTTCCTGTTCCCATCCAGGAGTCAACCTATAAGTGTGTGGGAATTTCTGTGTGTTGTGTGGCGATGGTAATGGATTCACAGCACATTTGCTAGGGAAAGAAACATGGAAAAATTGTTTTGAGAGGAATTCTGACACACTGCCTAGCCACATCTTGTAGGGGTGGGACATGCGTGACATCTTGCAGTTTGAATTCCTGAATTGCAACAATTCACAAACAGCAGATAGTTGCACTAAGTGCAGATGGTGAGCTGTGACAGTCATCAGTGTTTGTAGAGCTCAAGCAATGGGCCTGTTACCCACTCAAACGATGATAGTGATATCATTATGTGAAATAACGGGGGGGAAACAACATAATTTTGAATTACTTGAAAATAAATTCACCATATCTATTTTCTAAATGCATGTTATTGATCTTATTGTGAACCAATTGTTCCTAAGTATGTTTAATTTATTTTTTTTTTGACCTCGTAATGTTTAATCAAAATTTTATAACCCAGATCAGTGAAACGTCAGACTTCTCTCTAGTGACGAATGCTGGACTTTCAATTAATGTATGTTACAATACGAAAGAAAAGATCTGTCACCGCTTAAATTTGATCATGCCTTTATACTGATTTAATTCATATTTAAGATACAAGATAATGCATTGTGAATGTAGTTTCTATTGATCATCCTTCCACAATGGTGTAATGTAACAAAGTAATAATACTTCGTTACAATACTTAAGTATATTTTGGGAGTATCTGTACTTTACTTGAGTTTTTATATTTCAGCCAACTTTTACTTTTACTCCACTACATTTCCTAATTAAAATGTATACTTTTACTCTGATACATTTCCCCGAAGCATATTCGTTACTTACTACAAAATAGTCAGAAGTCAGAAGAACACGGACTGCAGGAAAGCAGGTTTGACGAATCAGTGGTCTGGCGCTTGCAAGTTAGACTCATGCTCATGTGCAAACAAGTGCGCGCACAACCGCGGATAATTCATTTTCCACTCAAGTCGAGTCTGGGGTGTGCGATACAGCATCGTCTGTGATAATATGGTAAGTGTTCTAAGTAAGTAATGATGTGCGATCTGACATTATCAAGTAAGCTATATCATCACACACAGAG
>NW_015626866.1:310840-322778 GCF_001515625.1 Sinocyclocheilus rhinocerous
AACTGTGTAAATACATCTAAATGCTATTTTAGATGCAGATTCTTGAAATGTTTTCTTGTGTTGGAATGAAAGACACTAAATACCTGATGAAGTGCTTCTTATTCTTACCCAAAAATACAAAATGGAAGAAAGAGTTAAACCTGAACACAATCTTGCTACTCAAGCTGTGTATGAAAATGTTTTTATATATATTTATTTGCTTTTTTTCCATTTTGCTTTTACTTGTACTTTTACTTTCAATACTTAAGTACGTTTAAGATTTATAAAATACTTTTCGTACTTAAGTACAATAAATATCACATACTTTAAGACTTTTACTCAAGTAATATTCTAAACGGTGACTTCAACTTCTACCAAAGTCATTTTCTGGTAGGATATCTGTACTTTTACTTGAGTATGGCTTTCAGGTACTTTATACACCACTGTCCTTCCAGGTGTTTTATTTATTTATTTATTTAATCTTTTGTTTTGTTGTGTTTTGTGTGTGTTTTGTTGTGTTTTTTATTTATTTATTTTTGTACCATGTTCTGTTGTGTTTTTGGTTTTGTTGTGTTGTGTTTTGTTTTGTTGTGTTACATTGTGCTTTTTTGTTTTGTAGTACTGTGGGTTTTTTTATAGTATTTTTGTTGTGTTTTGTTGCATGGTTTTGTTTTGTTGTTTTCTTTTATTCAGTTGTGATTCTTGTTTTGTGTTGCAATGTTGTTTGTTTTGCTGGCCCAGACAGGTGAGACATTGTTTTGTTTTGTTGTGTTGTGTTTTTTGTTTCTTTGTGTTGCTTTTTTGTTTTGTGATCTTTGTTTTATTTTGTTGTTTTTCTTTTTCATTGTGCTTTTTGTTTTTTGCTGTGTTGCATTTGGTGTGTGTGTGTGTTGTGTTTTTTGTTTTGTTCTGAGTTTGGCTTGCTTAGTTGGGGACACTTCATTTCCAGCGATATCGTCGCATTGATTGCACAGATACTATGATACTATGAACTGAGCTGAATGAAGACATCACTGAATTCAATGATGAACTGTCTTTAACTGAAAAATGAGTGTTTACTATTGTAATTTTGTTTCTTTGTGTTGCTTTTTTGTTTTGTGATCTTTGTTTTATTTTGTTGTTTTTCTTTTTCATTGTGCTTTTTGTTTTTTGCTGTGTTGCATTTGGTGTGTGTGTGTGTTGTGTTTTTTGTTTTGTTCTGAGTTTGTTTAGGGCACCAAACACAGAGGGTGCTGGAACCCATTTGCACTCTTTTACTACTTACTATTTTTCAGCTTTAAAGGTGATGATACATGGGGCAAATTTTTGAGCAATGTTTCTGAGCAATGTTGCCGTCAACAGGCAATCAGGTGAGACACTGGGCCTACGACCAATTTAAAGTATCCAGATAGAAATTTGTTGCCCATTCTCAATTAGAAAGGGTCCAAGCAATATTGCTCAAAAAGTTGCCTCGTGTATCATCAGCTTAAAAGTATCTGGGCATCCCGGATTGTAAGTTGTCGAGATCTTAGATTTGGTGGGATTGTTTTAAATACCCCCACTACTCAAGTGCCCAGATACACATCCGTCTGACACTAGGTGGCGCTATAATGAGAAGGTTTGTGTTTTATTTCATATCTATGCAACCATAAAGGCAAGAATTTTTAACACAAATTAAGATATTTTGGTCCAAGCTTTGGTTCAAACTACATTGGTCTACACTGATGTTCATTGTATGGACAAACAGCAAACATTTTTCAAAATATCTTTTGCAGAACAAAGTTTTTCAGGTTTGGAACGACATAAGGGTGAGTAAATGATGACAGACTTTTCATTTTTATGTGAACTGTCTCTTTAAGTGTCCAAATACAGTAACTTATCCAAGAAAACACTCAAGTAAACACACAAACATTTCTCCTTTCTTCACTGACAGGCCAATGGAATCCCAATACAGCTAATCTCTTTGAAACTAACCAGGGAACACTGTATGTCAACACTTCTTTCTCTCTCTGCCGCACACAAGATGAGATCCTTGAATAATGGCTCAGTTTTCAGCACTTCGTAAACAGGAGGGCTAAATTTACTGATTACACTTCCAGCGTGAGTTGAGAGGAAGGACTATCTGCAGCCAACCAGAAAATCAGAGGAACTCTGAATCTTCTAAATGGGCAAGCATATGAGTAAGTGAGGAGAGAGTTGTTTTCAGCACACAGGAACACATTTAGGGAAGTGTAAACATTAGAGGACCAAAAACAAAAAAGACACAGTAGAGGAGAGGGTAAAAGAGCATGTTGGAGTTAAGGTACTTAAACAATAAATACACCAATAGGTAGCTAATGCTTAAAGGGGTCATATGATGCAATTTCAAGCTTTCCTTTCTCTTTGGAGTGTTACAAGCTCTTGGTGCATCAATTCCGAATTTGCTATGACAATCTCGCGCTTCTGAATAAGCGACTGTAAGTATGTTTTGTTATTAGTTTAAGTATTTGCTATTGACTGTTCAAATGGGACCTACAATAATGTACAGTATTTGAAAAATAATGTGTTTTTTGAACATTAAAGCATGTCAACATATTCTGTTACACCAAATACACAAAATAATGATCTTTAAAATAGCATCATATGACCCCTTTAAAGGGATAATGTATTTCACCTAAAAAAAAAAAATGCAAGATCTGTCATCATTTACTCACCTTCATGTTGTTCCAAACATGTATAAAGTTCTTCAGTGTAACACAAAATAAAAAAAAATAATTTTATTTTTATAAAATCCAGTCATCCGCCCAAGATATCTTTGGTGAGATGTCCAATTTGTAAATGAATCACTCTTTTGATTTGAATTTTCTTAAATGCGATCAGGATGATTTGTTCACAAATAGGATTGATCTGGTTCAACTCATTTATTCAAATGATTCCAATTACACGTTTGTTTTTTGTTTTGTTGTTAGGCCATTCGTTTTTTACACTGAATAATAAATAAAAAAGGTAATTGCGACTAATAATCGCAATTACCTCTCGCAATTAAAGTTAGAATTGCAAGATGTACAGTAAACTCGCAATTCTGATTAACAAGTAAGAAATGTGAGATGTAAACTCACATCTCTGAAAAATATAGTCAGAATTGTGATACATAAACTCGTAATTCTGACTTTTTTCTCAGAATTGTGGGTTTATATCTTGCAGTTCTTACTCTATAACACGTAATTGTGAGTTATAAAGTCAAAATTGTAAGATAATAATATAAACTCACAATTCTGACTTTTTTTTCTCAGAATTACAAGTTTATATGTCACAGTTCTTAGACTACTGTTTGTTCACACTGTCAGTTTTTGTGACTGACAACCACATTTACCACATTTACAGGTGTGAGTCTCGAAATGCCCCGTTCACACAGCAACGTACAGTAGCATCTTGAATACTGTCTGTGTGAACGTGCAACGGGAGTCAAGCCCATATTCCTTATCAGTAACCATAGCAACAGTTACCACAGTAATATCCAAGATGGCGTCATCCATAAAACTGAACCATTTTATTACTTTTTGACATGGCAAGAATCCACGAGCCACGAGTTCATCTGTCAAATCTTCATTAACCGACAGCAGCTTTTATATCTGGATGGAGAGTGGAGCATTTGAGTTGTGTGTAGAACACAAAACTGATGGAAGCTGCTCCGGTGGAGAAGAACAGTGACTGGATCTAAAACCTTCAGATGACACACAGCTTATAACTGCCTCTGTAAGTTGCAGAAACCACACATGAAAACGTCTCGGTTATGTATGTAACCCTCATTTCCTGAAGGAGGGAATGGAGATGTTATGTTGACTGACATTATGCGGTCTCGCTTGGGAGCCCAATCACCTCTGAGTAGTATGAACAAAGGCTAATGAGAATTGGTAAGGGAATTTGCATGCCAAGCCACTCCTGCTACATATGGGTATATAAGATTGCGGCATGCATCCACTCATTCAGATCACTCATATCGCCAATCAGCGATAGTTCAAGGTTGTGGCACAAGGGACGTAACATCTCTATTCCCTCCTTCAGGGAACGAGGGTTACATACATAACTGAGACATTCCCTTTCAGTCAGTCATGTTCGATGGTATGTCAACACTGACATTATGGGGTCCCTGTGGAAAGCAACCAGGAACTGTGTTACGAGGATAGCGAACCAGATGCTGGCAAGCAATCATGCCAAGACAAAATTCAAAACACGCAGATCCAGGATCGGTCGCAACCCACCGCTTTTCTTGGGAATGATGAAGTAAAGGCTGTAAATCCTCGACTTCATCTCAGCTGGAGGGTGCCCTCGGCAATGGGCAGACAAAGAGCTGGGCCTTGACGACTTGATGGTAACAAAATCACGCTGAGACAAGATGTGTTTAATGGCTTCGTTCTGCTTCTGGACTGCCGAGAACTGCTGGGCAAAGTCCTTGACAGTGTCGCCAAATAGGCTGGCCTGGGAGATGGGAGCGTCGAGAAAACAGACTTTGTCTGTGTCCCGCATCTCAGCCAAGTTCAGCCAGAGATGGCATTCCTGGACTACCAAGGTAGTCATCTGACCCAGGGCCCGTGCAGTGACCTTCGTTGCTCAGAGAGCAAAATTGGTTGCCATGCACAGTTCCTGCATTACCGCTGAGTCAGAACTAACCTTTTTTAGTTCTAAAAAAAACTAAGTTTTTTTTAGTGCCTTGGCCGTGCAGGATAACCAGGGCATGCAAAGCAGAGGCAGCCTGGCCCACAGCACCGTAAGCCTTAGCAGCTAGAGCTGAGGTCAGCATATAAGCCTTGGACGGAAGATGCGGATGATTCCTCCAGGTGACGTCATTTTGCGGGCAAAGATGAACCGCAATCGCAGACTCCACCAGGGGAACGTCCACATACCCCCTGGCCACCCTGCTATCAAAGGTAGTGAGGAGTGAGGAGCTCAAGCGTGACCTGGTTGTATACAGTGCCTTCCACACTTTGGTGACCTCCTCATGCACCTCCAGGAAGAAAGGCACTGGAATGGACCATGGCTGAAAGTCACACGCAGAGCCCAGATACCAATCAGTGCTCAGGAAAAGGTGGCGTAGTCACCTCCAATCCAATGCTCTTGGCCGCCCGGGAAACATGGCCACCAACTCATCCTCCAATTCTGACTGAACCGTCACTGCTGAGGGGAACAGATCAGCAGAATATTCAGCATCAGATGACGATAGCCCCTCCTCTGATGCTGCGATAGACATCTTTTCTTCTTCACGAGCTCCGAACGTGATGCTGGGTCTGCCGCGGGACAAGCCGGCCCCATCATCTGGAAGCTCGACTGCACTACGCTGCTTTGAGGAGTGACAAGCCTGTGGGGGCTGGCCCGACGGAGCGGTTCCCACTGTGATCCTCAGATCACCCTTGTTGCTAAATGACGCCGTCCTCTGCTCACTCTAAGCAGAAGAACTAGCATGGGTAGCACACGAGGGGAGCCTCATTATAAATGAGAGCCGCGATCTCAGCGTAGCCATGGAAACTAGCACGGGTAGCACACGAGGGGAGCCTCATTATAAATGAGAGCCGTGATCTCAGCGTAGCCATGGACATACGCTTGCAGTGCAGGCATGAACCATCCACGAAAGCTGTCTCAGCATGTTTACGGCCCAGACAGGTGAGACAGTGATAGTGGCTGTCATGGGAGGCAAGGAAACTACCGCACCCAGAAACACAAGGTCGGAAATTAATCTTGAAAAAGACGCCTGACCAATCGTGCTTGCTCTTTTAGAGAAACTGCTCTTTTAGCTGGAGCACCCAGGGGATGGATCGCTGCACTTATCTGTGCAATCTGAGGAGAACACACCACTGAATGTGCCTTAAGAACACAGCAGAGAAGTTCCACTTTGAAGAGTCTTTTATCATGAGGTAATTGTAGATTATATGAAGCGTTCAGCTCCGAAGCAAAATCTGAATGAGTGGATGCATGCCGCCGTCTTATATACCCATATGTAACGGGAGTGGCTTAGCATGCAAATTCCACTCGCCAATTCTAATTGGCCTTTTTTCAAACTACTCAGAGGTGATTGGGCTCCCAAGCTAGACCTCATAATGTCAGTGTTGACGTGATGTCAAACGTGACTGACTGAAAGGGAATCGCAACACAAGGTAGACAGCGTTTGTGCAGCAGAGTGGCTCTCTTGCACTGTATGACGTGACAGAATTGTCCAGTCCAGTTCTGTTCACACAGTGCAAGTTTTCTGAGAATGTGGTTGTGAGTCCTGAAAATTTACAGGTGTGAGTTTGGTTATAGAATGTGGTTGTCACTCCCATAAAAACACCATACTGTGTGTGAAAGTAACCATATTAAAGGGTTAGTTCACCCAAAAATGAAAATTCTGTCATTAAAGTAAACAACGTATGTGTTCTGTGTCAGCTGCGTCACACGGATACGCTGTTTTCATTCAGATCAAATCACAACAATGTAGGAAACAGATCCGGCGTGATGCAGCTGACACAGAACATTTTCATTTTTGGGTGAACTAACCCTTTAAGGACTCAAATACAGAACTGACAACCATATTCTTCTGCAACGTGACCTTACTCTATAACACGTAATTGCTAGATATAAAGTCAGAATTGTGAAATATGAACTCACAAATGAAATAAAATGGTCAATTTCTTAGAATTAGACTTTATAACTTGCAATTTTGCAAGAAAAGTAAGAATTACGAGATATAAACTCGCATAAATTGAGAACACACATTAAGCTCATAAAGCCTACATAATTACAAGCAAATAAGCTATTTTACGGCTTCAGAAGTCTTGGAATTTTACTGTGTGGACTACGTTTATGAGACTTTTTAAGTTTAAAGTACTCCTTTTGTGTTCCACATAAGTTATATTGGTTTTGAATGACTATTTGCCTCAACAGTTAATTGAAGTATGAATAAATTTGTGCATGAACAGAGAATAAGCATGCGGAGGACAGGGTGGAAAACAATGCTATAGCAACAACCATATGCCACGGATAGGAAATGAGGTCAAAAGAAGAGGAAGTCCAGCAACTTCCTGACAAAGCTGTGGATGATTAGTGCTGATGACTCTAGTGTTAAAACATACACTCAAACACACATAAACACAAACATGCAATAACTGTACACACTTGGACAGGTGTTCATGTGGACAATTTCTCTAAGTAACTCAAATTAATTCTAACTTCAGAAAGAGAAGGACATAAAAATGACTGATTTATTTTAAAATCACCAATACATTTTTTTCAATGAGTTTGCATTTCACCCTTTTTTATTTTGAGGAATACTGATTCTGTTTTTGCGCGAGATGAATAAATACATGTTCACATTTAGTCTAGAACTGTAGTAAAGAACTTGTTTACACAGCACACACAACGCCTCTGCACTTACTCCCAGACCTGGCAACCTGGACGCATTTTGCGTAGCGGGCACACATTTTGACCTCAAAGTACCAGAGATTGCCGGACTATTGGGAGATGAGAAGGTCTGTATTACTTACTATTGGCGAAAGCGTAACGGTCAACTTGGATCACGTGTGCCTTTAAAACCAATCACATTACAGCCTTAACATCATTGAATTTCATTCAGAGTTGTACGACATTCAATTTGCCGTTTACGGATACCATAGGACGAAATGAGAAGTGCCGTAAGCTGTATCCCACCTGTCGCAAAAAGTCAGTGACTTCTCTAATAAAAATTGAATTTTTTTTCTTCGTGAACTCTAAAAATAGTTAAATCCAAAAGTATTGTTTGGTGTAAAACATGTTGAAGATTAGCCGATTCATGATAAGCTGTTTCCTCAAAAAAGCTCTTTATGTAGCGTAGTGAAGCCTCTCCTCCATTGACATACACTCAAAAAAAATACCATAGGACGAAATGAGAAGTGCCGTACGCTGTATCCCACCTGTCGCAAAAAGTCAGTGACTTCTCTAATAAAAATTGTTTTTTATTTCTTTGTGAACTCTAAAAATAGTTAAATCCAAAAGTATTGTTTGGTGTAAAACATGTTGAAGATTAGCCGATTCATGATAAGCTGTTTCCTCAAAAAAGCTCTTTATGTAGCGTAGTGAAGCCTCTCCTCCATTGACATACACTCAAAAAAAAAAAAGGAAAAAAAAGGCCTCTGGTCTCCTTCCCACATACTGCCAAAGCGAAAGCGTTAGCATTAGCGGTTATGCTTTTTTGCTAAAGGTTGCAGGTTTGTCTTATAGTGGCTTTTTTTGGGGTCCTCAGGCCCTGTGCAGACCTGCTAACTTTTGGAAAAATATTTAACATTAAATCTTGCATTTTGCACAGATTTAACCCCGTGTCCCTTCCCATCCCACTGATGGTAGTCAAAAAATTGTTCCAAGTTTGGCAGGTACTTCCGACTTCCCACAACGTGAGGACAGGAGAGCTGTCAGTCAATAAATGGGAAAACAAAGTAACTGGGGTTACTTATTTGAAAAAGTAACCCAGATATTTTGTTGCAAATTAAAAAGTAATGCATTACTTTACTGGTTACTTGAAAAAAAGTAATCTGATTACATAACTCACATTACTTGTAATGTGTTACCTCCAACACTGCTCAAAACTTCAAAGGGCCTTTGAAAATAAAGGATTTCAAAGGGTACAACTGATGGACACTTTTTTGTGCAGGTTTAAATGTGTGACGATGGCACCTCTTTGATTGGCTTGGCAAGTTGTTGCAGAAGTGTATTCCAAGGAACAGCTTTTTGTCCCATGAATAGGACCATCTCTGCTTTCAAAATACTGATTTGAAAATGTGATTTGCTTCAAAATTTGAAAGCGTGCATGAACACAGGCACTCAACAAGTGCATTAAAACGCTTCATCCTTGTTCAGTTTCTGCACTATTTCTCTCCAGAAGTTAAATATAAATATATCTTTGTACTCATTTAAGCTTGAATTTCATTTATCTCACACAAATGCTCATAAATGTGGCCATCTTCTGTTGTTGCGTTTACAGAAGTTTTTGTACCGTCTCATCCAGTTATTTTTCAACCATGAAATAACAGGCCACTGTGCTGCCTCCTTGTGGACTCTCAAATTAGCACCAAAAAAAAAGAAAAAACTCATGACAATTGTTGGAAAATTTACCTCATGCGCAGTGTACACAAACCCTAGCATACGTGTAAAATTAAATATAATTTAAGCTTAACTTTGGCAGCTCTAAAATATTAAAACTAAAATGAAGGCTAAATAAAATGGAACTAGAAAACGAAAACTAACAATAATATAGTGAAAACTCATGAAAAATAAACTGAAAAGACAACTTAAAAATACACAGAAATAAAAACTAAACAATATGATAAGCTGTTTCCTCAAAAAAGCTGTTTATGTAGCGTAGTGAAGCCTCTCCTCCATTGACATACATTCAAAAAAAAAAAAGAAAAAAAAAGGCCTCTGGTCTCCTTCCCACGTACTGCCAAAGCGAAAGCGTTAGCATTAGCGGTTATGCTTTTTTGCTAAAGGTTGCAGGTTTGTCTTATAGTGGCTTTTTTTGGGGTCCTCAGGCCCTGTGCAGACCTGCTAACTTTTGGAAAAATATTTAACATTAAATCTTGCATTTTGCACAGATTTAACCCCATGTCCCTTCCCATCCCACTGATGGTAGTCAAAAAATTGTTCCAAGTTTGGCAGGTACTTCCGACTTCCCACAACGTGAGGACAGGAGAGCTGTCAGTCAATAAATGGGAAAACAAAGTAACTGGGGTTACTTATTTGAAAAAGTAACCCAGATATTTTGTTGCAAATTAAAAAGTAATGCATTACTTTACTGGTTACTTGAAAAAAAGTAATCTGATTACATAACTCACATTACTTGTACTGTGTTACCTCCAACACTGCTCAAAACTTCAAAGGGCCTTTGAAAATAAAGGATTTCAAAGGGTACAACTGATGGACACTTTTTTGTGCAGGTTTAAATGTGTGACGATGGCACCTCTTTGATTGGCTTGGCAAGTTGTTGCAGAAGTGTATTCCAAGGAACAGCTTTTTGTCCCCTACAAGGCATAGGGATTAGCCCTTCAGAATGGAATGCAATGAATAGGACCATCTCTGCTTTCAAAATACTGATTTGAAAATGTGATTTGCTTCAAAATTTGAAAGCGTGCATGAACACAGGCACTCAACAAGTGCATTAAAACGCTTCATCCTTGTTCAGTTTCTGCACTATTTCTCTCCAGAAGTTAAATATAAATATATCTTTGTACTCATTTAAGCTTGAATTTCATTTATCTCACACAAATGCTCATAAATGTGGCCATCTTCTGTTGTTGCGTTTACAGAAGTTTTTGTACCGTCTCATCCAGTTATTTTTCAACCATGAAATAACAGGCCACTGTGCTGCCTCCTTGTGGACTCTCTAATTAGCACCAAAAAAAAAGAAAAAACTCATGACAATTGTTGGAAAATTTACCTCATGCGCAGTGTACACAAACCCTAGCATACGTGTAAAATTAAATATAATTTAAGCTTAACTTTGGCAGCTCTAAAATATTAAAACTAAAATGAAGGCTAAATAAAATGGAACTAGAAAACGAAAACTAACAATAATATAGTGAAAACTCATGAAAACTAAACTGAAAAGACAACTTAAAAATACACAGAAATAAAAACTAAACAATAATAATCCTGCCCCATTGAATCAATAGATTTGCAGCGCTGTCTGGCACAGTGTACTGTAATCTCTACTAGATAAATGAAGGTAAATTGTTGGTTGAATTACACTATTATGAGACTACATATGCCAAAAAACTTCACTTCCCATCAAACTCTGTCACTTGGAGGCCTTCCAGCAAAAGCAATTGCGGTTTATAAGTGTTCCAGCTCTATGACATCTCAATTAATTATACGTTTTATTCAAAGGGCCATGGCACATTTTGTAATGAGAGTTTCATTGTGGAGTGCTGCATTAATTTAGTACAATTTAGTACAAAAAAATCTATTGGCAAGAAAGTGTCTGCCAAGAAAACATAATTTGCTTTTGCTCTCAGGGTAAATAATCATCCTTAAAATTATTTTGGCACCTTTACAGAGTCACTAAGAGTTACAACTTTATCATTAGTGTCTCAGAGCAGTGAGGATGTGAAAAGCTCCAAACGCTGCCAGGCATCATACAGTATCATGGCAGTAGAGCAGAAAGTGTGGGCGGCTCTCATATTCCCAGTAGCCAGCCACAGCCAGACATGTGCCTTAATGTTGCAGAAAAGTGTTAGTCATAATCACCAACTCCAGGAAAGCATCAGTTTGATAAAGTGTTGCGTTTGTAATGGCTCACTCGCACAGACTCCTGCTGATCTTCCACACAGGATACACACAACAATCCACAGATGCTCTTTGTAATACTACAAGCAATCTGGACAGCACCCAAAATAGAGATTGACTGTTCTTTTTGATTCCGAGCACGCTTGAAGGACGTCAAGATCACACAGTTCGCGAAAAAAAAACATAACGTGCATCGTTGTCAACAAACTATTGACTGTACTTTATTGACTGTCCATTTCGCTGAGCTAAAAATATCCCAGTGTTGTTCTCTTATAGCATCCTGAACAGTGATGCATGTCCACGTGCAAGTACTCCAGCAGAGAGGATGATGTGTGCATGCCATCGCTTTGTGTAGTCGTTGTTTGTGTGCCAATAGATTTTGTGGGATGTCGTAAAAAGGGAACAAATGGTCCATCTGTGTTTTTCCACTGATCATAGAACTTTTCTTATGAAAAGTACCTTTCGTACTGAAGAGGTCTCTTCTACAGCAAATGGACATAGTGTTGGTTTGCTGCAACACAATATTCAAGACTGAAAATGAGTCTTGTTATATGTTTGCCTGAACATATTTTAAAATGAACAAGTGTATATATATATATATATATATATATATATATACTGTATATATAAATTATATTTTATTTATAGATGTATATATGTATTAAAGGGATCATATGATGCGATTTAAATTTTTCCTTTCTCTTTGGAGTGTTACAAG
>NW_015626866.1:322788-323129 GCF_001515625.1 Sinocyclocheilus rhinocerous
GGCTCATTGAGATGAATGGGGGAAAGTCACGTGAGAGGAGGCAATGCCTCCATCGCACTATAATTGGATATGATCGGTTATGATTGGATGTGATTGGTTTGTGCAATAAATCCCGCCTCTTTTTTCGTGTGAGCTCTCAGTATGAATGAAGAAAATGATGGTGTTATTGACTAATTATAAAGTAAGTAAACAAATATCCCGCTTAGATACCACTAGCCTACTTTGTGTCACGTCAAAATAAAACTTGAAATGGTCTGAAAACGTGATGACTGCGTCAGTTTTTATTGAGCATTCAGCGTGATGAAATGAAATATATATCTTTGTGTCTGTGGCAGTGTTTA
>NW_015626866.1:323527-339482 GCF_001515625.1 Sinocyclocheilus rhinocerous
CTGAACATAAGTTCACAAATAAAAAATACTGTTAAAAATAAGGTGTAATTTAATGAGTTAATTAACATGAACAAACAATGAACATTTATTACAGTATTTATTAATCTTTATTTACATTAGTTAATACAAATACAGTTGTTCATTGTTAGTTCATGTTAGTTCACAGTGCATAAACTAATGTTAACAAACACAACTTGTGATTTAATAATGCATTGATGTTGAAATTAATAATAACTAAGATTAATAAATGCTGTAGAAGTAGGCTATTGTTTATTATTAGTTCATGTTAACTAAAGTAGTTAACTAATGTTAACTAAACATTTTCTTTTCTGTGTATGTAACATGTCTCATTTTAAATGGGAACGCAAAGTCAATTTGCAATCGCATTTCCAAGGTCTTACAAGTTATAATTCTGTCATTTAGAAATATCAATAAAAAAAAAATACACATTTGCTATTTCACTTTCTGCGCATCCTGCTCCAACCCTGACAAAATTCAAACATAATTCACACAGATCCCCTTTGCACTTGCATTTCCAGTGCCTAACGCAGTCAACTGTCAATCAGTCTTGAGGGTGGGATTTACTGATATAGTCTCAACGTATGCGTCCACAAACTGAAAACGCAATTGCAAATACAATTTGCAATTCCTTTTGAATATTGTCCGGAATATCATTCCATATATTTATATTTAGATATAGTGTACACATTTTAATCATTATTCCCTCAAAAAAGTTTTTAAATAAATTTTTCATGATAGGTTTTTATTTATTTATTTATTTATTTATACATTCATTTATTTGTTCGTGCATTTATTCACTGATTTTTTTCATTCATTAAACAAATATCAGGATTTATTTATTTATAAATATCATAATTTATACATTTATAAATATCAAGCTTTTGGGAGTCACACCACATGGCATTTTTCAACCTTGCCATAAACTTTTACTATTACCTCTAGTATGGAGGTATAGAGGGGAGGGGATGGCATGAGAAAAATTAAATTCTGTGAGAATAAGTCCACAGCACAGCTATAACGATAACAGCACAGATGGACGATATCGCTGGAATCACTTTCAGAATGATTTTTTTTCCAGATGATGAACAATAAACACACTTGACAGCCAATCAGAATCCACCGTCTTTAAAAGTTTAAGCTTCACCGCGACATTGTGCATTTACAATAACCATAATGTTATAGTCTGTTGATGTGGACGCTAATATATTTATTTTTATGGTTATCATTCTTCAGGACTGATATTGTGTTCTGGTCTCTGGTCTAAATTTTGACTAAAAGGTCCACATTGCAGCTTATTCTGGCCAAGACAAACAGGAAAAGACTGTTTGACCGACATGTAATATAACCAACCACTGTTGTGTTCAAGTGTGTTCACTGAACACACGTTTTTTCTTGATTTAAGAACAAACTTGAAAAAAAATCTGGCAAATGAATATCTAAAACAACAAAAAACAGAGAACATTTTAAAAGCAAATATTACCTATCTGCAATCTTCTGTTTACCTCATTCCCCTCCAATGTAAAGAATCTGAAGATAAATCAGAGAAGTGCATTTAGATTCACTAAGACACTCATAGGTGAGGCTACTGATCAAGTATCAAGTGTATTCAAGCAAAAACAAACAAACAAACAAAATGTAGCAGCAACTGACCTGAAAGGGTTTGTTTCAAAAATGAAAATGTCATTAATTATTCACTCTCATGTCGTTCTAAACCCGTAAGACCTCCGTTCATCTTTGGAACACTTTTCTACGTTGTTTACGCTTTGATTTGAACGAAAACAACGTATACGCGTGACACAGCTGACACAGAATAGCATGCGCTGTTTACGTTCAGTAGATACTCTCCAAAATGGCACCAGGGTGATGCAGAGGAGACGAATTGCTGAATAAAGGCTTAACGGGTTCTTTGTATGTCAGTGGTGCTATATAGCACCTTAACCACCCCAAAGAACAGCTGAAAAACCATGCTGGGCTTAACAGGTTCTTTATATGCTAGCAGTGCTATATAGCACCCCAAAGAACCGCTGAAGATCCAAATGTGTGTGTGTGTGTGTGTGTAGCAGGGGAAGAGATAGCATCTTTAATGTGTTTGAAAAAAGTCTCTTATAATCACCAAGGTAAAAATACAATAAAATCAGTAATATTGTGAAATACTGTTACATTTTACTGTTTTCTGTTTGGATATATTTTAAACTGTAATGTATTCCTGTGATGTCACGGTGAGTTTTCAGCATCATTATTCCTGTCTTCAGTGTCACATGATTCTTCAGAAATCATTCTAATATGCTGCTTTGCTGCTCAAGAGCCATTTCTTATTATTATTAATGTTGAAAACGGTTGTTTTGCTTCAATTTATTTTATTTTTTGGGGGAAACTGTGATACTTTTTTGTGTAATATTCATAAACATTGTAAACATTTATTTATTTTTTTTAAAGTTAAATAATACAAAAACTTTAAGCCAAATTAGTGTTAAGTTTCTTTACATTTTTATAGCATATTTGAATTTAGAAATTAAATAAAGAATATAGAGAATAAAAAATAAAATAAGAATATAGAAGTCATTGTATGTGAACTTCCTTTTTTTTAATTATGGAAGCATCTGAAAACATGAGCAATGTGCCATTGATCTATAAATCAAGCAGATGCTTATGAGAGCATTACCATGTACACCACATAGACTGACACAGCGCATCCCTTCCAGAGGGAAAGATGTGGAGGTCTTCAAGGGCTATTTATTATTGTCCATCACTGACAGCAATGCCTTTTACAACTTCCAATTATAGAGAAAGAGCCCGCAGAGAGAGAGAAAGAAAGAGAGGGAGAGAGGTTGCATGCTTTTTCCACCAATCCATCAAAGCTCCATCTATATCTGGTGGAAAACAAAACACACGGGCAGGTTCCCTCTGCTTTGTTTAGTTCCGGATATTAGATGATATGATTTTGAACAGCAAAATGGAGATAAGAGGAAAACATGTGAAACGAGTACACAGCAGAGGAGATGAAGGATTTGGTGGAACCTGAATGATATTGAAATGTTATTTCTGCCACAGGTCTCTCATCTTAGAATCATAAACGAGACCTGGCAGAGTGTGCAAAAGATATCTCTCGAAAGCATTAATGAAGCAAACAAATCAGTTTTGTTTTGGGGGTAATATGTCACACAAGAATTAATCATTTACTCAGCCGCATTTCATTCCAAACCAGTATGACTATCCTTTCTCATCTATATCTGGTGGAAAACAAAACACCAGATATAGATGGAGATATAAAAGCAGGTTCCCTCTGCTTTGTTTAGTTCCGGATATTAGATGATATGATTTTGAAAAGCAAAATGGAGATAAGAGGAAAACATGTGAAACGAGTACACAGCAGAGGAGATGAAGGATTTGGTGGAACCTGAATGATATTGAAATGTTATTTCTGCCACAGGTCTCTCATCTTAGAATCATAAACGAGACCTGGCAGAGTGTGCAAAAGATATCTAACGAAAGCATTAATGAAGCAAACAAATCAGTTTTGTTTTGGGGGTAATATGTCACACAAGAATTAATCATTTACTCAGCCGCATTTCATTCCAAACCAGTATGACTATCCTTTCTTGGAACACAACAGATGTTAGGAAGTGTGTCCAAGCTGTTTTTTTTATAATGTGGATTGTGACCAAGAACAGCTGTGGTCTCTATGGAAAAGAGCAGAATGAACATTCTTCACAATTTCTTCTTTTATGTTCCACAGAAGAAACTAAGTCATGAAGGTTAAAAATGGCATGAGGGTCAGTAAATGATGAAAGATTTCATTATTAGGTGTAAATTGGTAACGAACTGATCTATGTTAAACTTAGCTTACATAACTCTGATTTCCATTAAATAAATTCATTACGTTAAACAGATTTATAGTGATGACCATTTCTTGGAAGTCTAACTTGACAAATGTTGTGAAAACCCCACATGAAAGTGCAGCTTTCAGGGAAAAGCCGTAGTCCCACTGCCCCTTCTCATATGAATTGTGATCTCAGAGATGCCAGCTCTGACAAACGCTTTTCATTATCCGTCACATGGTTAACAATTCCACATGTTTTATTTTTTTTATTCTGATACTTTGCAGAATGCCCTATGCACACTACACACAACACACTCAAGCATTGTCAGTGGCTAGGGCTTGCATGCTTACTACATACTGTGCAGATCATAATTGAAACAGTACAAATTATGCAACATTTAGTCTCATAGCACTCACGTTTGGGGAGCTGTAATCAAAGATTATTAGATTATTATATGTTTTATAAGCAATAATATTTTAGTCTTTCTACTTCACAATATCATGTTTAATTCATTGTGTTACTTGCTGATTCTTTGATGTAATTATTTGTGAAATTGACCAGCAATTTCTGAGTGAAAACTGTTTCTAAATTTTTTTTTTCAGAGCAGATATTACCAAAAAAATTAATTGCTTTTAAATAAATAAATAAATAAGTGGCAGTCTATTCAAATGAAAAATGGAAAAATAACAGACAATGTTTGTAGACTTTGTTCATCTATATAAATACAGACTACTACATAACAGAAATTAAAGCGAAATATACAGATCTGAGTGTTGACATCTAGTTTATACTGAAAGTGCCTTCCAGAGATTTGATGCCAGTAATCCTGAAAGTACATATTAATAAACATTTCAAACAGTTGTACAGGAATACCACTAATTTACATCTTAATTCCAAGGTCAAGCACATTGCATTATAGGATACGAAAACAATATTCCACACAGTGGAATATAAAACTCATATTAACATATTACAAATCATATTTGTTCATTTAAATAAAGCTTAAAAATATAACTATTACAATATATATATATATATATATATATATTTTATAGTGATGACCATTTCTTGGAAGTCTAACTGGAGAAATGTTGTGAAAACCCCACATGAAAGTGCAGCTTTCAGGGAAAAGCCATAGTCCCACTGCCCCTTCTCATGTGAATTGTGATCTCAGAGATGCCAGCTCTGACAAACGCTTTTCATTATTTCGCAAGATGGCGCCGACGCTGATGGCTGCCTCCGTGGCGTGCTCCGCAGTTGTTTTTATGTTTTTGTTAGTTTGTCCTGTCTTTAGTTATATCCACACACACACACACACACATATACAGAAAAAAACACACAAACTGAAATAGTAATATGCTTTTCAAAAGAGCTTATTTGACAGGAATAACTTTATTTGACTTACTCTTGAGACTGTAAATGATGCAGAGTCCATTACAGCAGTCTGTAAGGGGTTGTGAGGGTGTGGAAGGTACACTGGCCGGGGGGGATGTAAGGTAATGGAAACTGCCTGTGGACAAGCTTTACTTCCACATGTGACTGGAAAAACTGGTCACATCCATCAAAGCAATGAAAGCTCCATCAGAGATGTTTTTCATACATCTAGATGTATGATGGTCATCAACTGGTGTCAGTAAGCACAGTGAATCGTTTCCGCCAAGGTTTCCAAAAGAGAACACATATATTTCCATTACAACTATATGCAGAACGGGTTAGGGTTTAGGAGGTTGGAATAAAATGTACTTGGATGCTTTTTTATCCTAAAAATTGAATCCACAATCCAGTCCACTGTATATTAACTTATATATCTTAATATTTGGAAAATCTAACCCACCCATTGCACTAGGCAGATAAAGTTTTGACATTTTTAATCTAGGTTTGCATTTACTCCATATAAAGGAACTTAGGCAACTATTCAGGTCCTTTAATATTCTATTTGAGAACAGTATCTGAACCATCCGAATAGGATATAATAATCTGGGCAACACAATCAGTTTCACAAGTGCTATCCAACCTAGCCAAGACACTGGCAAAGAATTCCAACATTCTAAATCCTGCTGTATCCTGCCAAACATGCAGGGAGAACTGTTCTTTCTCTTTTCTTCTGCAGGCAACTGCCTTCCTTACCCTCAGGCAAACCGATTAGTCGCAAATTGCACCTGCGCCCATGATTCTCCAGATCATCCATATGTGCTGCCATTTCGCTCACTTTCTTTTGGAGATCGGCCACCGTAATCTGCAAAGATTCTGTTGAATTCTGCACACGGCCAATTCGCTACTCCGCCTGGCCCAATCGTTCCAGGCCTGAAACTGAATTATTTGTTTGTTTATCATGGCTAGAGGAGTATTCAATTAAGCATCGATCACCCTCGTACTGTTATCAGTTAGTTTGGAAAATATAGGAGTACTGAAAAGACTCTGTTTTAATCATTCTCGGGGACTTTAATAAAGCAAATCTCTCCCGTGAACTGCCAAAATACAGACAGCACATCACATGTCCCACCAGAGACAGTATTATATTGGATCACTGTTATACCACAATAAAGAATGTATTTCACTCTGTTCCACGGGCAGCTTTGGGGCTCTCTGACCACTTTTTGGTTCATCTTATACCGACCTACAGGCAGAAACTGAAATCAGCTAAACCTGTATTAAGGACTGTAAAAAGATGGACTAATGAAGCAGAGCAGGATTTACAAGCTTGTTTCGACCTCACTGATTGGAGCGTCTTTGAAGCTGCTGCCACCGATCTGGACGAGCTCACAGAGACTGTAACATCATATATCTGGGCAACACAATCAGTTTCACAAGTGCTATCCAACCTAGCCAAGACACTGGCAAAGAATTCCAACATTCTAAATCCTGCTGTATCCTGCCAAACATGTAGGTAGAACTGTTCTTTCTCTTTTCTTCTGCAGGCAACTGCCTTCCTTACCCTCAGGCAAACCGATTAGTCGCAAATTGCACCTGCGCCCACGATTCTCCAGATCATCCATATGTGCTGCCATTTCGCTCACTTTCTTTTGGAGATCGGCCACCGTAATCTGCAAAGATTCTGTTGAATTCTGCACACGGCCAATTCGCTACTCCGCCTGGCCCAATCGTTCCAGGCCTGAAACTGAATTATTTGTTTGTTTATCATGGCTAGAGGAGTATTCAATTAAGCATCGATCACCCTCGTACTGTTATCAGTTAGTTTGGAAAATATAGGAGTACTGAAAATAGGAGTTGGAACTTTCCTCCTCGCAGCTCTGCATGTTCGTAACGTCCATATTAGCATCCTGCTCACTGCCGCTCTTAGCAGAACTTTTCGGCGCAATCTTCTTAGCTCTAGGCATTTTTTCAGATCTTTTTGAAAAATACTGATCTAAAGACATAGCACAATAACCACCTAACCGTGTAGAATAATTTAGCTGATTGAAAATATAACTTATCCGAATATTTGAACAAATGCCACGGGACCTCGTTCAAAAGAAGTGTCTACTCTACGAAGCAATCTTCCTTCCCTCTGTCAATCACTTTCTAGTGATCCTGAAGACATTGATTAGCTTGTTCAGGTGTGTCTGAATAGGGTTGAAGCTAAACTCTGCAGGAAAGTGGACCTCGAGGGCCAGAATTGAGAGTCACAAAGAGAACCTGATGTTGGCACTGATTTGTGAGAAGGATATTGAAACAATTATTAAACATCTCATGAAAAGTTACGAAACCATTGTTTTGCCAAGGTTATTTTTGAAAAATAACCTTGTTCTCAGAATACAGATCAACTTATTGGTTAATGCCAAAAAATCATGAGATTTATAATTACGATTAATTATTTGAATCTACCGAAAGGCTGAAAGCCCACACTGTGAGGTCCACACTTCAGGGAAGTAACAACTCAAACAGAACTAGCATTTAGCTGTAATCACCACTCTTGGACCGCTGTGACTACCACCTTCCCTTGTTAGTCATTAACCTCAGGTGCTGGTGATCACTTGTGTGATGGCATGAAGGAATTGCTTTTTTCCTTCAATGTGATATGCCATATTTGGTCACCGACCTCAGTGTAGCTTTGATCCTCATATACATGTGTAAACAGATTAAAAATAGAATCCACACCTGTTCCCAGATCACAGCCTGATGACAGTCGACCCCCCGCAGATGTTTTCAAGCTTGACGGCATGTTAAAACTTAGCGTGCGGGAAGCCGCTTTCTCACGAAGATGAATGATCACTTTATTACTGTACCTGATGAATAGTCAGAATCTCCATAAGATCAAACGCTATGAACTCGCCCTGTTCATTTATTATTTGATGAACACAGCCAGCTCTAAATTCAACATCTCAAAAGATTATGAACTTCGTAATCTTTCTCAAATAGCTGGTTTTAAGTGTTTTTTATGCTTTCAGGAATAAATAAGCAAACAAATAAATTCAGCTTTCCATGAGGGTGTGTGAATATATATTTTTTTCCTATACTAAACTTTTGTTGTCCTAATGGATACTATAGTAATAAATAAAGAAAGAACGAAAGCCAGCACACAATGAAATACAGTAAGATCTGAGCACAAACATTGATATTAACAAACACCCCCACACTGCTGGTGTTTGTTAACAGAACTGTTTGCATTCCTGTGTACAATGACAGACAACCCAAAAATAGTTTGCATGAAAAGGAGGTCTGGACCAAGAGGGAAAATGTTTTTTATAGTGTGTTTGTGTCCTCAGTGAACCTATGTGAAGCAGATGTGTCACTTCGCTTTACACAATCATCAGCAAACAGATGCTGTGTTTTCAGCCCAAGGATTAAATAAGTATATAAGTAATAAATAAATAAAGGTCTTTTATGTGTAAACTCATAAATAATTGGTTAATTAATGATAATTGCTATGGTTAGCGTCACCTTTGCTATTGTTTATTATACAATTGTGTGTAACTTTCCTCGCAGTAACAAATCAACTTCTAGATGAGAGATGAGCTGTTACTTTCTAAACAATTTTGCAATTTTTTTTGCTTTTTTTGTACTGTGGGTGATAAAATGTAGAATAAATCTCGTAGTCTTACAATGATATAGAAATCAGACCCATATCTACAGACCACTATCAGAGAATTGAACTACAAACCAATGTGTTTATGATTACGATGATAAATTAAAATAATATTATAGCAAATAGACTACCAGTTTGCAATATAAAGGCCTGGATACACCAAGCCGATGGTCGGCTGTCGGCCAACATCGGGCCTTCGGCTAGCGTCTGTCAGGCTAGTTTGTTTGGTGTGTTCCACACCTTGGCTTTCATCAGGCTCACGTTGGTGGCAGTTTGAATCGGTGTCGGGGCCGTCGGAGAAAGTGAGATCTCTGATTGGATGTTCAGTGTAGCGAACGAGTCAGTGCCCGAGAATTAAAACGAATGTGATGAAAACTAGTAAGTAAATGAAGGCGGCACAGACAGAAGGCTGTTTATTCACACCATGTCGTAATTACTGTGATTTTGATATGACAACACGTGACGTTCTACTTGGAGCTGTTCACACCCTTGGACTCGGAACTATCGCACTATCAATGCCTAAACATAGTGGCTAATGAATCTGAGGTGGTCAGGTGGTAGTGGTACAAGTTGTAGCTCTCAGAAAACTCCTAGAGAGTTCTACGAGGACGTGAATGCTTTTTACAAGTTGGAATCTCGTAATCACGGTAATTACAATATGGCATGAGCGCACCTTAATATTACGTGATCTTACCCAAGCATTCTAATATGGGAATATTTTCATAACAACATGAGCCGCTTAAAATGAGTTTTCAACATAACTTATATTCAAAATAGTAAGCAAGCGCTGCTTTGTTTACTTTTCGTAACATCCCTATATCCTTCTTTCGGTTTCTCCTTTTGAATGATGAACAAATACTATTGATAGCTGCTGATATAGGCCCTGTCCCAAATGGCACACTTCAAGTGCATTTGCGGTCTTTACCGTACGATGTCCCATTCGTCATTTTAGCTCTCAAAAGGGAGCTCGCGAGCACCCCCTTTGGGGCCGCTAAGCGCCCTCAATGCGCACTTCTGCCGAGCCCACACTGGGATGAGCTCCGCAGCAGACTTCTACCCGACAGTCAAAGTGGCATTATGTTACGAAAGTGTGGACTCAGAGGAATACCGCGAGGGTTTAGTGTGCAATTTGGGATAGGGCCATAGACAGCTAATTCCTCTAATGCAGGCACAGAACACACGTGTTAACTTTGCAGTCTGCAGTAGTCTGAGCGGTGTGTTCAAGCGCAGATTTTTGATCCAGACGCTGCCGACGCAAAGCAACAACACCGTCGGCTTTTGTCGCCGCTACTTCTTTGAAGTCGACTTGGTGTGTCCCGGCCTTAAAGCAGCATAAAAGACTGTTTTTGTACAACTAAAATAACTGAAAGCGAATGACACTGGAAGACGTACACATTCAAGTTACAAATGGCTACACACGCTCTTACGGTAAAAATAAGGTGGATACTGTATGTTTGTGAATAACTGAATCATTCCTTTGCTCATGTTATGTTTTTGATACATTATCAATCAATCAATCAATAATTTTATTTCGGTCCTCACAGACAACTTTTCACAAAATAAATAAATAAATAAACATAATTACCGAAAAAGGTGTAGGCTGAAGCCTTGCTTATTATGCCTACCCTTTATACATAATTAACTGATGAGCGACACTTTTCACTAAGAAATACAAGATAAACATGTTACATAAACATTACCCCAAATGTACATACATAATTCGAAACAACATAACAAAAATACACATTACAACTATTACTTCAATATTGTAACAATACATTCACAATTATTGATACTGAGTCATATAATTATTTATTTTAGATCTTTCAATATCGATTTCTATAGTTACACATTCCAAAATATTTTCTATAGTTACTGACATACTTTTAATCAGATTGCATCTTAGCGCTGTGTCAACATATAACGCAACTCCTCCTCCTTTCTTATTTACTCTGTTTACCGTAAACAAATTATACCCTTCCAATTCTACCTCATGTACTTTCTCCTTATCAAGCCAAGTCTCTGACACAGCAATCACATTAAATTTATTAAACTGACGCAAATAATCCTTAATATGTATGAAATTTTTATAAAGACTTCTACTATTTAAATGTATTACTGATAATGCCCCCTCCATATTCACATTTCTATTAAATTTATCTTCAGTATAATACTCACAACAATTGATATTTACATTATTAAAAAAGTGATTTTCCGGGTCAATATCATTTTCAATCTCGTACATTTTATGATCAGTGTGATTGAAGGATTTAAAATTCAAATTTTCGTACTTACAGTGACATTGTAAGTGGTCAGACACACAGTCCATTTGAATATTGACCAACTCCCCATCATCAACATCTCTAAATGGAAACAAAAATTCCTTATCAATGTCCATCATATCGATAGTCCATATGAATATTCCTCCACACAGTCTTCACTTATCCATTCTGATCCAATTCTTAACGATCTCTTACAGTGTGTTCTTTGGCTTCTTTAGATGATCCATTTAGCCGTAACACAGTCTTCACTTATCCATACTGATCAAGTTCTTTGAGTTCTCTTATTACGTAAACTTTGGCTTCTTCAGGTGTTCCATTTAGCCGTATCATCACTTTATAATTTCTTGTCCATGTAGCTTGTATCTTATTCTGTTTCCTCAGAATGCGAGCACGTCTAGCAATATCAGCGTTCTTTTTTGTAAGATGTTCATTCAGGTACACCCCCGTACCCTTCAACTTCTTTGCCTGCCTCAGTAACTCGGCTTTATGCTTCCGATTCACAAACCGAACAACTATTGCAGGCTTCGCTCCGCCATTCCTTCGTGGGAGGGTATGACAGGCCACAACATTATCGCTCTGAATTATCATATTCTTGCTTTCAAAGAACTTGATTACTTGCTTTTCCAGCGTTTGTAGTTCTTCTGGTAGGTTGTCTTCACCGTCTCTGACTCTGGCCACTGTACTGGCATACGTCCGGTGTTTAGTTTCCAGTCCGCTTATAATTAAATCCTCCATTCTTGTATATTGCTCCAGCTCGTCAATCCTTCTCTCCAGTCCTTCGGTTTTCTTATCCTTCTCTTTCACAAGGTTCTTCAGTTGTTTAACTTCATCCATTAGATCAAGTAGCAAGGTTTGTTGTTTAGCAACTTTGCTCAACTCGTCCGACATGAAGTTTAGGGATTTTCTAATCTCCTCCAACTCCTCCTCAACCACGCTGCTGATTTTCTTCGGTGGCATTTTGGTTTGTTTGTTTTTGTCTCGTGTATTTACAATATCAATTTAGCTTAGTTTATTAATAACACATTGTTCTTTTCTGAAGTAGCTGCACGCCACGGAGTGCCGCCATCTTTCATCTCGTCAGTATGAGTGACCGGACATTACAAATAACCGGCTCATAAGAAACATAACCGGCTCTTCGTTCTAAAGTTGTGCTGAATGAGTTTCCTTCACTAAAAAGAACAGGCTCATAGTAGTCATGCATTCTGGAATAAATTGTGTTGTGTTAGGCTATAGATTTAGTAACGCTGAATAGTAGTGCAGGAAACTGTCAGAGTATTTTAGTAGCCTACCGTTGCCGTGTTTTGTCTGCATGCTTGTGTGAGAATCATGAACTGAATGTCATTCCGTTCCAGATTTTTCCCGCTTCTGAATTTGTAATTAAGAGTTTGTCACGTTCAAGTGTTTTGTCAGAAAGAACAGAAATCATGGTGGACGGCCAGTTCATGAGTTCACTCTGGACTGTTTGTTAGGGAAATCGTATTAAATTATGTTTTATTAACAAAGTTTGGGGGGAGCACGTTCAGATAATTAACCTAATTAACACGGGAGGAGCACAATCAGTAATGAACCCAGTTAACAAGACAAGAGGTGTGTATATATACACAGCAGACTTACCTCTGTTCCATGACCGTTTTCCAGCATCCCTCCACCACCCCTTCTCCGCACTTACAACTATTCCTGTCCTAAACTGTAGGGGGGGGTACTCTGGGTTCGGGCCAAAATTCCGAGCTCAGAGCCCTCCCCTCGGACAGCACGCCAAATACGCATAACCTTTACTCTGTTTGTTATATGTAAGTGTGAACTCATGAAAGCAGATATTAGGTATATATTAGGTATAGGTATCAGGTATAGAAGATACTCCATACTTTCTCAAAATCGAACCTGATGGAAGCAAGTAGAGGGAGAAGAGCGATGGTGACAAAATAATAATGGTGGCAATATCAAGCAGCAGAACAAACTGATTTGTACAACTAAAAATAACTGGAAGCAGATGACACCGGAAGTCAGACACAATTTACAAATGGCCGTACACGCTCTTATGGGTAAAAAAAGGTGGATACATTAAGTTTGTGAAATGATACCTTAATTTTTGCTTTTTGTCAGTTATTTTCAAAATGAACGGCAGCATTTTATGTTATGTTTTTTGGGGGGGGTTGCCATAATTGACACAAAAACACAAAACACTCTTGGCGACATCATGACGTCAATATGGCAACATGATGTGTGATTGACTGGAAGTCACTGAGGTTGAAAGTGGGACATTCCAACTCGAATCGCAACAACTCCAACTTCAAAATCCAATATGGCTGCTCAGTGCATCAACAGAAAAGAAACATTGGTAATATATTTTTATTAGCACTTATGTTTGTCTGTGTCTCAATAAACTGCAGACAGTACTATCCAAACTCTATTTGTGGACAAATGGATGTGTCCATCTTGGTTTTCTGACTTCTCAACTGGAACACAGTCCACTTGGGTGTGAATGGATGCAGCATTTGTATTATTTTCATTTACAATTAAAATAAGTTGCATATGCAAGATATTATAGTATTGTACAATTAAAATATAGAATATAGAATATAAGACAACTCAATTTACATCATACATTTAATAAAAACAAAGCAAAAACAAACTATCGCACATTTTTAATTCATTATTTTGTAGAAGTGGAGTTTAAAAATCATACTTTTTTTTTTTTTTTTTTTTTTTAAAAGGGACATACTTTTATTCAACAAGGACACATTAAATTTATCAAAAGCGGCAGTACTTTTACATTGTTTTACACTGTTACAAAAAATATTTGCATAAAAATGTAATGTATGTTAATTGAACATAACGGTGGGCGGATCCAAAAAATACACAAAAATAACACATGCGGAGTATGTTTCGGGTCTACAGTAAGTGTAATTTTAATGTCAGCCAATGAGTAAGATATTTCCATTATTTGAATGGATCGTTCATGCATTCCTGAGGCATGTAAAATCAATTTGCATTCATCAGCTTCCATTAGCAGTGTAAATTGCAAAATGACGCAACAACTGTAATTATTCTGGACAAAGCAGGTGAGAATATGCGTTCAGTGTAATCTGTCATGTGTAGTGTCTACTACGATTGTGTGTGTGCGTCTGTAGAGTACAGTCTGCATGTGGAATTAATTCAATTCTCTCCATGCACCCTGCTGGGGACTGATTACTACACTAATGCATGAGTATGTGTGCTGTGTCTGGCCAGTTGCTCTTCCACTCCTCTTGTCTCTCTCTCTCCATTGCCAATCCCCTTCACCTCCATCACAAATGCATTCATCCGTTCTCACCTGATCAACAAGGTCAGAGCACTGCATTCATTCTCATTCTGTGCTTCATCTCCACTGCAGGTCTTGCTTATCTAACTCCCATTCTTTCCCTCTATGCTTCCTGAGAAGGGCTATCTCTATTCCTTTGCTGCACATCTTATTTATTTTCACTCAACAGTCCGTGCATTTCCGTGTCTGAAGAGAAACCGAGTGGCGGAAAAGGTCCCCAAAAAAAGTGTTTTTGTAATTTTTTATATTTTCCTGTCAGAAACATCTGCCTAGGAACATGGTAACTGGTTATTAGCCGGTTCTGGCTGGTTTAAGATGGTCATTAATAGGTTCAAGCTGGTCATTACCAAGTGTAAACTGGTTTAATACAGCCTTTAGTTGGTTTATACTGGTCAATAGCTGATGAAAGCTGGGTTAAGGTGGTCATTAGCTGGTTTTAGCTGGTTATTAGTTGATTTAATATGGTCATTAGCTGGTTTAAGATGGTCATTAGTTGGATTAAACTGGTTTAAGATGGCCATTAACCGGTTTAAAATGGTCAATAGTTGGTTTAGGAAGGTCATTAGCCAGTTTAAGCTGGTCATCAGCTGGTGTAAGCTGGTTTAAGGTGGTCATTAGCTGGTGCAAGCTGGTTATTAGTTGCTTTAATATGGTCATTAGCTGGTTTAAGATGGTCATTAGTTGGATTAAGATGGTTTAAGATTACCATTACCAAGAGTAAACTGGTTTATGATGGTCATTAGTTGGTTTAGAAAAGTAATTAGCTTGTTTAAACAGGTCATTAGCTGGTTTATGGTAGTTAGTTGGTTCAAGTTAGTCATTAGGTGGGGTAAGATGGTTTAAGGTTCCCCTTCAGGAACTCAAGCTGCGTCGAGATTCACTTTGGGAACGCCCCTGCATGACCGCGTTCTGAAGCACGTGTAAAATCAGTCCAATGGAGCAGCGAAACGTCACGAGCGGGGTGACGTGAGCGCCAGGAAGTATAAAAGCGCATCCGGCAGAGCAAGTTAGCTTCTGCTCTTCAGTAGCGCTCTGTGTATGTGTCAGTCTATTTACTGTTGTCTGTCAGTCCACAAGCATTCAAAAGAATATGTCAAAGTCTAAACTAATATCCCGCTGGCAGCGGTCCCGCTGCTGCCGAGGCACGGTGTAGATTGTTGTCGTGGGGATCGCAGGTGGATTTAGCGGAGGGATCCGAGACGGGCTTGTCCTTTTCTCGGTCCTCACCCGCTAGACCCGTGGCTCTCTCTCAGGGTTCGGAAGCCCGCGCTGCGGTCGAGACAGAGGAGACTGTGGACTCGCCACCACAGTCCCTCGCGTATGAGGTGTGACGTGATT
Organism: Sinocyclocheilus rhinocerous; assembly: GCF_001515625.1. Taxonomy (NCBI): domain Eukaryota; kingdom Metazoa; phylum Chordata; class Actinopteri; order Cypriniformes; family Cyprinidae; genus Sinocyclocheilus; species Sinocyclocheilus rhinocerous. The sequence goes on from NW_015626866.1 coordinate 339,317, forward strand.
ATGGGGTGTGATTCGTGCAGTAGCCAAAATAAAAATATCGTTTGGCTAGCCGAGAAACAGGACGCTCGTCCTAAAAGTAATTATGGGGTGTGATTTGTGCAGTAGCCAAAATAAAAATATCGTTTGGCCAGCTGAGAAACAGGACGCTCGTCCTAAAAGTAATTAT
>NW_015626866.1:342637-344244 GCF_001515625.1 Sinocyclocheilus rhinocerous
TTTTTTTTTTTTTTGTAGAAAAGGTACATCTTACATCTCGCTCCAACCAAATGATTTGAATGCACCTGACGTCATAATTGTGGCTTCACAACTTGTGGAAAAGAACTTCCCATGAGGACTAATGCAGCGTAAAAAACATCTCTTGAGTCATACTTGGCATCCACATAGCAACGACCTGGAAATCTTGCAAACATCATGGCGGTGAGTTTACATATGTTAGCACCACTCTTTTTCTGAAAAATTATTACAGCTGGGCAGGAGAGGTAATATTAGATAAATTACAAGCCAGTTATATTGACACACTGTAGGAAATAAACCAGAAATCCCTCTATCAAGCTCAACACAATCAATCACACACTTCAGTGACTTTTGATGGATCATGGATCCACACCTGGCCTACAATCATCTTCCTGTATTCATTGTTGTTGTCTTTGGGTTTTGGGGTAAGTGTGTTACTAATGCACAACATTAGACTTGTTACAAACAGAGGAAAGCCAGATCTTTTGTGAGACACTTTTTAGCCCAGCTACAGGTGCAACGGAAACTCACCCTTAGACAGCTCAGCCTTTTCGCAGCGTTTCCACCCAATGGGAAAAACACCAAAAAGTCCCAGAGAGATCTGGGTCTGCCATGCATAAGTTACAACTTGGCCTAGTTATAGTGTAAATGGGCTCTATGTTACAACTTACATAATACTAAATATCAGTGTGTTGAACTATTAAAAGTAGCTGAAACTACTTGTCCTACTACGTGTGTACGCCAAGTTTCAGCACACATTTGCAAGAAAAACTATGCTTGGTTTGTCATTTAGGCCAGATCCTCAGACTGATAGTGGACCTCCATAAGCTGGTGTCACATACAGTACTTGTCGAATATAGTTTCCCTGTAGAGTTAGAAGAATGAGAAGCAGTGTTATAAAATCATATGCCTCTAAAATTGAAGCTATTTGAGGACTGAAGTCTGGATTACAAATTAAACAACCTCAAATACTCTACTTAATGAGGGTAATTTGCTTCTGTCCTTACAACAAGACTCTCCAAAACTTTGAAAGCATATTAAATGAGCCTCCCTTAAACCCAAACCAGAATGCGCCGAAATGCTCTGCTGCAGGAATTCTGTCCAGATACTTCTGGGAATAAATGTTTATTTGCATGCGCTTACTGCATTGTGTTAAAGATTGATCAAAGGAAATTTGCAAATCTCGTAACAATGCAAGCATGCACAGGCTATACTGGAATTGTGCAGCATCATTACACTTCTATAATCCACGCACCTGAACTGGCCCTTAAAATGTGTAATAAATCATCTCCATGATTTGAAATATGGTGCGCAAAAGGGTATGTGATAGATCAATCATATACTGGATTTTTTTTTTTTTGTAATTCATTGGTAGTCGGTATTGGATATGTCAACACGCCTTGGTAATTTGTAGCTATTTCATGTTTTGGCAAATTGGTGGCGAATTTGGTGTGAATTCTTACAATCTCCTTTGCATGTGTTACGGGGCTGAGAAGACGTGAGACGTGCGGATCCATGTGCAAGCTTTTATTTAAAGCAGAAGAGGTCAGAAAAACAGGCACGGTCGAACAATGGCAAACAGGAATATG
>NW_015626866.1:344328-355145 GCF_001515625.1 Sinocyclocheilus rhinocerous
GAGACTAGAGGGATAAATCCAGGAAAACAGGCAAAGATCAGAAACCAAGAAAACAGACAGGGCAAGACTAGGCTAGGACTGGGAAACTAACGAGGGCTCTGTAAAGTAGCTATCACTGCTGGCGATAAGCGGATACAATACTCAGCAGTTTGATAGGAGTCAGATTGAGTGATATACAGTGAATGTGTGATTGGATACAGCGGTGTGCAATCAGTGCTGTGTGCAATCAGTACAATGGATGATGGGATATGTAGTCCGGGATGATATGCAACAACCAAGAAAACAGACAGGGCAGGACTAGGCTAGGACTAGGAAACTAACGAGGGCTCTGTAAAGTAGCTATCACTGCTGGCGATAAGCACATACAAATCTCCGCCGTTTGATAGGAGTCAGATTGAGTGATATATAGTGAATGTGTGATTGGATACAGCTGTGTGCAATCAGTGCTGTGTGCAATCAGTACAATGGATGATGGGATATGTAGTCCGGGATGAAGTCCCGTAGTCAATGTAATGGAAAGGGTGACCTCTGATGGCAAGCAGACGGAAGTTCATGGACCGGATTCGTGACAGCATGTTTGATAACACTTTATTTTAATAGTCCACTTTAGAGATTCTACAAATTATAAGTACATTTGCAACTACATGTCAACTAGCAGTCATTAGAGTATTAGTAGACTATCTGCTTAATGTCTGATAACACCTTTATTTTAATGGTCAACCAACAGTCATTCCACTAACGATAAGTAACTTTGCAACTACATGTCAACTTATTCTACTAACCCTAACCCAAATCTACGGTAACACTTTATTTTAAGGACCAATTCTCACAATTAACTAGTTTCTTATTAACATGCATATTACTGGCACATTGGCTGTTTATTAATACTTATAAAGGACATATTAATGCCTTTTTCTTTGTGACCATATTTTAGATGCCTTATTCCTACTCCATACCTAAATTTAACAACTACCGCACTACTATTAATAAGCAGCAAATTATGAGTTTACTGAGACAAATGTCATAGTCAATAGTAAGTCAATAGTACCTAAACTGTGACCTAATCTATTAATACTCTTACAAGAGTTAGTAAACATGTATTTAAATTTAATGAGAATTAGTTGACATGCAGTTGCAAAGTTACTTATAGTTAGTAGAATGTCTAAAGTGGTCTATCAAAATAAAGTGTAACCTTTTTAAATATAATGTTGTGTACAAATCAAATTGTATAACATAGTTACATTTTTGGTTGGATAGTTAATGGTGCATGCTCATTTAATCTATTCTTACATTCAGATTGCCTTTGCAATCATCTAACATGATGTTGCAATATCTAAATTCAAATAATTGATTTTCATTTGTAGTGTTTAATTTTTTAGACAACATAGTGTTGAATTTTAATATTGGCCATTTGTCAGTTTTCAGTCATAACGTGAAAATAATTATTGTCTTATCACAACGTCCAGAATGCTTGAATTTGCAATCCCATGGTAATTACTGCTTTTGGAATCGGGTGTCTTGCTGGCGGAATGAATCACACGTATTTTTAAAAAGTGGCACCTACAGAGGTGCGGCTGTGCGCAGGAGCTTTATGTGGAAAAGGCAAGGTGAGGGAGAGATTGCTCCGCTAGAGATGGAGGTGTGGGGGTGCGCACTGATTTTCCATGATCAACATTATTACCTTGTCAACACCAGCTTGTCTTGGGCAGGGAGAAGCTGTGAAGAGTATCTGTACAGGCTCATGGGAGAGAGCAAGTACATTGCTCCACATATACTCTGAGCTCATGCTTTGTAACATATTAGAACAACAATTTTCAGTTATATTTAAATCTAGCCATGGTACTATTAGTCAGGATCTGTGCCAGACTAACCCAGGCAAAGTGTTAGACAGGCATGGCTGTGAGGTGGGTGGCCGGTTTTATATTGTCTTTATGAGAGAATATTAAACTGTCCTCTCTAATAATTTATGGCCAGCTAACATGGATCACATATCATACATGTTGCAAAAGCTTAACTATTAAATTTTATTGTTCCAGGCTCAAGAAAATCAATCAATTTGCTTACTTCACCAACCTAAAACATTGCTAGTTGGGTCTCGAATTGACTGTGAAATTGTGATCAAAATGGCCAATTCAATACATACAGTGATCATAACTGAGTTTACAAATAGACAGACATTATTTGCAGAAAATGCATAATAGGCTAACCCTGACTGATTGGAAATAATGGTAGTGGGTGTAGGTGTTTGTAATTGACTGCAAAGGTGCCAGAAATCAAGATTTAGATTTCTGACCTGTTATTGCAACAGTTAGTGTTAAATCCATTTTAAAGTAATGAGATATTTTTTTGTTTGTTTTAAATTGGTCCTCACTGAATTGAGCAAGTCACCATTTATCTGGATAAGCATCAGCTGATCGTCAGGACAGTCCAGATACACAAATGGACCAGTGTTTGGCTAATGCTGATAACTCTATACAAAAACAATGGTATTGTTTCCATAAAATACAATTCATTTTTTAGGTGAAATGTTAGGTATGTGTAACAATACTAATAGATAATCTGTGTTCAACATTTGCTCAAGTTGCCAAAAGAACATTCACATTTGAATTAATAATGATAATAATATACACATTTAGCAACTGATGTTATATAGGGCTGTTGATTTAACATATTAATTTACATTATTAAAAATAAACATTCTTTATTGGCATTTGATTCCACAACGGTTTACTGAAAGGTTCTATTGGGAACCAAAAATTGTTATTTTATGTAATTTCTGCAACAACAACAACAAAACCTTTTTAAGAGTTTATAGTGTTTTAAAGAAAATTCCAATAATTAAAAAATAATAATAATCATAACCATACTATTTAATCATGCCACCTGTACAACATGAATTAAATCCACATGAACATGAATTAAATCCACTCTATGTAATGGCTATTTAATTATTTATTAGTATTTCCCAATAACTTAATGTCTTTGAATTATCTTCATTTATTGTAATCTGTGACTACTTTAATTAGATTCCACAACGGTTTACTTAAAGGTTCTATTGGGAACCAAAAATTGTTATTTTATGTAATTTCTGCAACAACAACAACAACAACAAAACCTGTTTAAGAGTTTATAGTGTTTTAAAGAAAATTCCAATAATTAAAAAATAATAATAATCATAACCATACTATTTAATCATGCCACCTGTACAACATTAATTAAATCCACATGAACATGAATTAAATCCACTCTATGTAATGGCTATTTAATTATTTATTAGTATTTCCCAATAACTTAATGTCTTTGAATTATCTTCATTTATTGTAATCTGTGACTACTTTAATTATTACAGTAATCAATACAGACATACAGAGTGTTTTAAAGAAAATTCCAATAATTAAAAAATAATAATAATCATAACCATACTATTTAATCATGCCACCTGTACAACATGAATTAAATCCACATGAACTAAATCCACTCTATGTAATGGCTATTTAATTATTTATTAGTATTTCCCAATAACTTAATGTCTTTGAATTATCTTCATTTATTGTAATCTGTGACTACTTTAATTATTACAGTAATCAATACAGACATACAGTATAAGAGCTATTGGCTCATGGTGATCCAAGTTCAAGTTCGACCTGGTTCATGTTCCAATCCCAATCCCCTTCTATATTTTCCTCTCTGCCAACTCCAGTAGAAATAAAATTAAGAAAGAATTTTAACAAAAAACGTAAACATCAACCATCTTAATCAACATAATCATAATGAGTTTTTAAACTTAATATTGTAGCTTGTACAGCATCATTCAACCACTGTGATCCAGGCACCTGAACTGACTGCAGAAAGTGTCCTCGTCTACACCAGATGTCTGGATATGGGCCCGGTTATAATGCTGTTCTCCATCATTTGATTATCATTGAGTCAATTACTGCTGCCATGATCACTAAAAATGTATAAACACTTGAAACATTAAATGTACAGGGCAAATAGCACTGACTTTAGTGAATAAATCACCATAATAAACCTCATCTGCATAGAAAGGTATGTTTGCACCGACTTTGGACCCCATTGATTTGATCTATTTTTCACAATATATTTTTTTGTGTTTCACAGAAAAAAAAGGGGGATACAAGTTTAGAATGACATGAGGGTGAGTAAATGATTGTACCGCTGTGTCTTTATAGGTATTTTGTCTTCTAAAGAGCACTCCTCTAAAACATGAGTGTGTTTTTGTGCTTCATTGGGCCCCCACTCCAGTTCTGTTGACTTTTTTTTAAACCCCCCAAAGTTAAACTTAATGGCGACTGAACATCAAATAGGTTTGGGTGTGTCACGGTGCCACTAACTCTGAGTCATACCACTGAAAGCGCTTTGCAAAGATTCCTGTTTTTTTTTTTTTTCTATTCAAAGTGCCTATTAAAGTTTCCATTAGCAGTTTTGTTCACTTAACAGCAACCCTCCTTTCATTCAGCTCCAAACTGTTTTTCTCCTTTTCCCATATAGATCAATAATGACTCGCTCCTTTTGACAAATTTTCTCCATTCCGTCATACACTAACGACAAACCAGCTTAGTTAAATGATACTATATTGTTGGCATGTTTTGTAGTGTGTTTGCAGGTGTACCGTGTTTTTTGTTGATCTGGTTTTATAGTAACGTGTGTTTTAGCTAGAGATAAAGATAAAGAGATAGACGGCATGAGAACATGCAAGAAAGATGACAGCTGTTTCTAATGTTACTGTTAATGTTGAGAGTGGGTTGATGTCTGATTTATTTGTAAGAGGTTTTGTAGTGTATTGCTTCATAATTAGGAAAGAACAAAGTGGTCGAAAATTCTCATTATGGTTGAGAACGCTGTGCACTATTAACTTGCACTGATTTGACTTTTACACTTGAGCCATAAATCGATCCTGTTCCATCAACTATGGAAAAAAAAAAAGATAAAACATGAATATAGGAATGAGGAATGGTTATTATTTTTTCAAGCACTTTTATTAGCTATGAGTAGGTATAGCTATTGATGGGTATGAAATATGCAAAATTTGTACAAATGCTATTTACATGTGACTATCTATCTATCTATCTATATATATATATATATATATGTATTTGTTTAATGTCTCTTTGTTTGTCTTGTGCCTGAGCACATGGTTGTCTCTTTGTTTGTGTTGGCCAATGTGCTCCCCTTGTCCTGCATCCTCGCTTTCAGTTACAACGCCCCCTTGTTTAGTCCTTGTTTGTCTGATTGGGCCATCCTTAGGGGGATGCAACTGGCTGGCTCCAGCCTTTGAGTCACCTGAAACCACCTCAGTCACCCCTGAGTCAACCAAGTCCTCTGAAGTGGACAAGCTTAAGGTATCTCCGAGAGTAGTCTCCCAGTCAACCTCTGTTCCCGTGTCTGTCAAGTCTGTCCCAGTTAAGTTGGAGTCAGTCATGTCCAGTCTTGATAATCCTGTGTTTAAGTCGGACCAAGTGACCCAAGAAGTGGGAGATCCGACAACCTCCTCCCCCGGGAGATGTAGGGGTAGGAGGGCCCATGCCAGGAGGGCCAGAACCCTTTGTTCAGAGACCACTCATGCACTTATTCTGGAGAATCTCAAGTTGCCTGCTGCTTCGGTCATGGCCATGGAGACCAGTTTTGAGCAGCCCGCTCCAGTCATTCCAGAGCCAGTCAAGCCCACTCCAGTCATTCCAGAGCCTGTCAAGTCCACTCCAGTCATTCCAGAGCCTGTCAGGTCCACTCCAGACATTCCTGAGCCAGTCAAGTCCACCCCAGGCATTCTAGAGCCGGTCAAGTCCACTCCGGTCATTCCAGGGCTGGTCAAGCCCACTCCAGTCATTCCTGAGCCAGTTAAATCCACCCAAGTCATTTCAGAGCCGGGCAACCCAACTCTGGTCATTCCACGGCCAGTCAAGCCCACTCCAATCATTCCTGAACTAGTCAAGCCCGCTCCAGTCATTCCAGAGCTGGTCAAGTCCACTACAGTCATTCCTGAGCCGGGCAAGCCCGCTCCAGTCAGTCCAGTCCACCCTAGTCATCCCAGAGTCTGTCGAGTCTGCCCAAATCATCACAGTGCTGGTCAAGATATCTTCAGTCATTCCAGAATCAATTGAGAATGTTGCAGTCATGTCAGAAGCATTCAATCATGCACCTTTGAGCCCTTTAAAGCGTAAGAAAAGGAGGGCACATGTTGTGCAGTCAAACTCTCTTCTTTCAGAGGTCTCAAGCCGCCTTTCCACTATCTCTGACAAACGACAAGCGACAGACCGGAAGTCATTTATTTCCAATGGAGAGTAGTGCGGGAGCTGCGTGGAGTTCCGATCATATGCTTATGCGGAAAATTCGGATCCGATTTGAGCTGCGGATGCGTTAAAATATTTGAACTTCTGTGGCTAGACCGTATGCGACCGGCCGACCGGATGTGATGTATTCTATTAAAAACTATGAGTGTAAGGTTAGAATTACCAATATTTTGTTCACTTTACCATTATTCTTTAAACACTATTTCTGTAAAATGGTGCTTTAAAATAATTATGGCAGAAATAATTATTCTATAATTATTAAGGAGGGCATTTCAGATTTAGACCTTGTGCCAGTTCCTGTAGCCTTGGAGGCGTTTCAGATTCAGCTCCTGAGACAGTGCCTACAGCCTTGGAGGGCATGCCTAAATTCGCCCAAAACAGCAGGCCCTGTGCCAAGTCCCCACCAGTTAAGGGGACCTATATATCTAAAAGGGCTTTTAGTAAGATTCCCATCCCGCCCTCTGTGTTACTTGGGTCTAGTGGGTTTCAAGAGCGGGCACCTCCCTGGTCAGCCCAAAACAACTTCCCTGGACTGTTTCCTACCCTCCCAGCCCCGACCCCTGTGGTTCCTGCCTACTCTGGATTTCCAAGTCTAGCTCCCTACCCACCTTCCCAGTTGGTACCCCCTTGGTCTTTGCCTGGTGAGGACACCTGGAAGCATCCGTTCGGGGGAGGGTTCTGTCAGGGTCCTGCCCTGACAGCCTTGTCCGTCTTGTCTTTGTTTAATGTCTCTTTGTTTGTCTTGTGCCTGAGCACATGGTTGTGTCTTTGTTTGTGTTGTCCATGTACTCCCCTTGTCCTGCCTCCTCGTTTTCAGTTACCACGCCCCCTTGCTTAGTCCTTGTTTGTCTGATTGTGTTCACCTGATCCTCGTGTGCTCTGCACCCTTATATTGTGCTCATTTTCCCTCTTGTCTTTGCTGGTTCGTTTTGAGTGTTTTTTTTTCTTTTTATTGTACTTGCTCCTAGCTAGTATCATTGATCTTGTTAGAGTTTACTTTTCAGTGTATTTCATCCAGTCTAGTTTGGTTTTGTTTTTTCCCTTTTGTTCTATTCCAGTTAATTATTTATAATATTTAGTTTTCCCTCCCTAGTCATCGTTTTTTGCAAGTCTTTACTTTTGATCTGTGTTATCTCTTGTCTCTCTTGTTGTCTTGTCTTTGTGTGTGTTTGTCGTGTTGGTTCCTGCCCTGTTTCCTGAGTCCTGCCTGGTCGCTGCTTCTTCTGGCCTGACAGACATTCTGGTGCTTCAAGAGTCACTACCCCAGTGCCAAGCCTGTGGTTCCTTGGGCTTCTACCTAGTCTCCTTTGCCACAGAGTCTGGAGTTTCTCCATCCTCGGCCAGCCTGTTTCCCCTGTCGTGTGCCCTGGCCTATTGTGTGGACTGTCTGCCTGCCTCATCCTTTTGTGTTCCCAGTTCTGTTAATAAACTTTGTTCCCCTGTTCATTCTGCATCTGCATCCTCCCTTACCAAGCCCTGACACATAAAGCACATAAACAGCTAAAATGGTCTCATCTCTGCATTTCATTTGAAAATATATTTTTTGACACAGGTTATTTACATAATACGTCATTTTCCACTTGACCAGTCTCCAACTTTTTAACTGTTCCAAAAAATGGAACTTACCAAGTGAGACGGGCTGAGGCTCTGTAACGAATCCAGTCCACTGAAGGCGAGCGTAGTTAAGAACCCAAGTGCAGTTTATTTACAGTGTGATCCAAACATCCAAACAATAATCAGAGACTTGACTTGACATGAACAGACTTGACTTGACGAGGCATGAACAGACTTGACTTGACATGAACAGACTTGACGTGGCATGAACAGACTTCTCTATTTGGCAAGTTGACATTACATTTTAAATAGTAACAGCTACATGACATGCTATAATTAATCTAAAATTATTATAATTAATTTTGTCATATATTGTATTATTAGTTATTTTTATATTATTATTTCAGTATTATTGTTTATATGTATATATTTTTCTTGTTCTTTAGTAATTGAACTAATTAATTATAGGCTACATGCAGTTTTTTGAACACTGTAAATTAGTTACTCTGATTTTGGTATAGTTATTACGGAGTTAGATTTGTAGAAGTATCTATACTGCAGTGAAATATGCAGTGGACAGAAATAATATATATACATATATAAAATCTGTATTTGGCAAGTTACCATGACATGTCAAATAGTTACAGCAGTATATTTAATCTACACTTATTAAAAGCATGTTTAAATTATATTTTGTATATTATTATTTAGATGTTAATATGGTTACACTTCATTTTAAGGTGCCCTAATTATACATTTAAGTACCGAGTAATATTAATTAACTGCATGTATTTACTATATGGTTAGGGTTTGGCTTAGGGTTATGTAACGAATCAGTCCACTGAAGGCGAGAGTAGTGAAGAACCCATGTGCAGTTTATTTACAGACGTGATCCAAACATCCAAACATAAACCGAGACACAGACTTGACTTGACGAGGTATGAACAGACTTGACTAGGCATGAACAGACTTGACGAGGCATAACAGACTAGACTCACCGACAGCACGTTACAACATCAATACACGACGAAGACTATGGGAACATGATGGCTACTTATAGCAAACAAGAGGGTCACAAGACAAGAACAAACCAATGGGAAACAAGACACATGACTAAGACAACCAATCAGAACATGACACATACACAAGGCAGAGATACATGAGGGCAAGGGAAGCATGACACTGACAGCATGAAACAATTACAAAATAAAAGACATGGAAAACATGAACATGAAACAAACCCCAAACACCAAACCCCACATTACAGGCAGACACATAGTCAATGACTGAAAATCTACTTGAACTTTTGATTTATTGATTGAGTCGCTTCCCATGATAGTTTAAAATCCCAAATTAAACAAAGCAGAACCACCATTCAACTTAATTCAAAGTGTTCTGAATAATTTTCATTATGTATTCTTATTAATTACTCCTATTATTTATTTTTTTAAAACATTGCGGTTGTCAATATAAACAACCTCTTTCCATATTTTAATGATACGTCTTGTTAAGAGAAAAAATCTGATTAACTATAGTATAGAGCAGGGCTGGCGAACGTCGGTCCTGGAGAGCCGCAGCCCTGCAGAGTTTTGTTTCAACCCTTATCAAACACACCTGAACGAGCTAATCAAGGTCTGAACGGTTACTAGGAAGCCTATGACGTCACAACTGGTGAGGCCGAAAGTATCAGAGGGCACCTGTGAAATACGTCATCCTCTTTCTTGTCTTCAGGAGACTGTCTGTTTCAGTGTGTGTCTAAATAGGCAAACTATGGCATGCACTAGCACTGCAAAATTTAGAAAGTGTGTTCATCTGTGCCAGCGTTTCTTTATGTGCCTAGGTGAGGAGCATGCACGCTCAGTCCTTGAGGAGGCTGTTTGCGTGCATTGTGAACGCTTTTCTATGAGAAAGCTTCACTCTCGTTTGTCCCTTTTCTCTATGGGAATCAGGACAGCCATCTGTACCTTGTGGTTCAGTACCCACTGCAGCTGAGGTGAGTAGGAGACTGCAATAGTGGGGTTTGCAGGTGGAGCTTGCCAACAAGTTTGAGAAAGGTATGAATATTTCTCATTCAGCTGTCTGTCACATCACCAAACCCTGCAGCAAGTGCGCTCCTCGCCTCAAGCCAAGATAAGCAGGAAGAGGCTGCTGAGATCGATGATGTCTCTGAGCACTCACAGCCCACCTGCCCCACATATGACGAATTGTTGGACATTATGTCTCGTGCCACGGGAAGATTGGCCTGTAGGCCGACCCGAACACAAGGCACTCTTCACTTACCGAAAATGCTTGGAGGTCCCTGACCCTCTTGATGGAAGTGAGCGCGATCAGGAGGGCTGTCTTAAGAGACAGGAACTTCAGCTCAACTGAATCAAGTAGTTCAAAGGGACCCCTCTGAAGTCCAGCCAGGACAACAGAGAGATCCCAGGAGGGTATCAGGGGTGTCCTAGGAGGATTCAACCTTCTGGCACCCCTCAGGAACCTAACAATCAGGTCATGCCTTCCCAAGGACCGGCCGTCCACTGCATTGTGATGTGCGATAGCAGCAACATACACTTTCAAGGTGGAGGGTGACAGCCTACACTCCAACCTTTCTTGCAGGAAAGAAAGCACGACTCTACCCGAGCATCTCCGGGGGTCTTCTTTGTGAGAAGAACACCAATTCATGAACAGACTCCACTTCAAAGCATAGGCATGCCTCGTAGAGGGAGCTCTAGCCTGAGTGATAGTGTCTACCACCGCTGGTGGCAGATCACTTAGGTCTGCTGCGTCCCATCCAGAAGCCACAAGTGAGGTTCCAGAGATCTGGACGCGGGTGCCATATGGTGCCCAGCCCTTGAGAAAGAAGGTCCTTCCTCAGGGGGATGCACCAGGGAGGGGCTGTCACGAGGAGCATGAGTTCCGAAAACCAGGTCCGGGTGGGCCAGCAAGGCGCAACCAACAGAACCTGTTAAT
>NW_015626866.1:355869-360438 GCF_001515625.1 Sinocyclocheilus rhinocerous
GTGGGCCAGTAAGGCGCAACCAACAGGACCTGTTCCTCGTCCTCCCTGACCTTGCACAGTGTCTGTGCGAGCAGGTTCACTGGGGGAAACGCATACTTGCGTAGAGCCTGAGGCCAGTTGTGTGCCAGTGCATCCTTGCCCAGGGGGCCTGGGTCAGGGAATAGTACAACTGGCAGTGGGAGGACTCGTGGGAAGCAAACAGGTCCACCTGAGCTTCCCTGAATCGACTCCAGATCAACTGGACCATCTGGGGATGGAGTCGCCATTCTCCAGGGAAAGTGAGCTGTCGTGAGAGCTCGTCGGCCGCACGGTTGAGCTCCCCCGGAATGTGGACGGCGCGCAGCGATTTGAGCCGCGTCTGACTCCAGAGGAAGAGATGGCGGGCGAGTGGAGACATGCGACGTGATCGTAGACTGCCCTGTCGGTTGATGTACAATACAGCCGCAGTGTTCGCCTGGCGAACTGAATCCCGTAGCCGAGTCAAACCGTCCAAATGAGCCAGCAGGATGGGTTGGGTAACGCAAGCCACACTCCCAAACTCGGTACGAGTGGCAATTCTCCAGGGAAAGTGAGCTGTCGTGAGAGCTCCCCCGGAATGTGGACAGCGCACAGCGACTTGAGCCGCATCTGACTCCAGAGTAGGGCTGGGTATCGATTCAGATGTCCCGATTCGATTCGATTTCGATTCGCAAGCTCTCAATTCGATTTGAATCTCGATTTTTTTTATTACATTCAGTGAATATAGTTTTAATACAAATGCTATTGATATTTCTAAAAGCCGGGGGACAGGGAGCCGAAGGGGAGAACCTTGTACTGCCATGCTCGACCCTCGAACGCAAACTGTAGGAACGGTCTGTGATGAGGAAGGATCGGGACATGAAAGTGTGCATCCTTCAGGTCGATCGCTGCAAACCAATCCTGGGCTTGAACTCATTTGATAATACGTTTCTGCATCAACATCTTGAACGGGAGCATGTGAAGGGCCCGATTCAAGACTCGCAGATCCAAGATAGGTCGAAGGCCGCCGCTTTTCTTGGGTAAGATGAAGTAAGGGCTGTAAAACCCCTTACTCATCTCGGCTGGAGGGATCGGCTCAATTGCATCCTTCGCCAACAGGACAGCAATCTCCTCACACAAGACAGAGGCGTCTCGGACTGCCACCGAAGTCTGGAGAATGCCATTGAACTTGGGAAGTCGCCTGGCGAACTGAATCGTGTAGCCGAGTCGAACCATCCGAATGAGCCAGCAGGACGGGTTGGGCAATGCAAGTCAAGCTCCCAAACTCCGTACGAGTGGCACCAAAGGGACAGTTGACGTACCCGCAGTGGCCTCTTGGCCACTGGCGATAAGGGGCGTCGTGGGTGAGAGTGAGGAAGCGGTGCGTCACTCACTGTCGACCCATGAACCGTGCAGCCCGGAGGAAAAGGAAACTGCTCTTTCTTTGACAATGTAGTTACCACTGGCCGTTGAGCCAGCGGCGGAACAAAAAGAAACGGAAACAAAAGATTCTCCACCCGGCCCTCCTCCGGGGGAAGGAGCGGCGCTGTTCTCGCCACCTCCTGAAGAGTGTCTCCCACATCTACGGGTTGCCCGTGTCAGGGCCACTTCGCCTTCTTCTTGGAGGACTTAGCGGCCAGGTACCTCAGTCTGCTTTTGAATTGCAGAGAACTGCTTGGCAAAGTCCTCGACAGTGTCACCAAACAGGCCAGCCTGGGAGATGGGAGCGTCAAGAAAGCGTACTTTGTCAACGTCTCTCATCTCGGCAAAGGATGAGGAACCCCACTCGGCAGCCGCACAGGACATGTGCTGCGTGATATGTGGCGGAGAGGCTCACACTGTAACCCTCAGATCTCCCAGAGTACTAACTGGCGGTCCTCTGCTCGTGGCAGAGAAACCAGGACGGGTAATAACAGAGGGGTCTGCTCCACTCCCCTTAAGGAGAGAGAGACGCGATCGTAGCGATGCCATGGTCATACGCCCACAATAGACGCATAACTCATCCACAAGCGCCGTTTCAGCGTGCTGAAGGCCCAGACACTGAAGACAGCGATCGTGGTCGTCGACAGAGGAGAGGAAATGACCGCATCCAGAAGGACACGGAAGAAACGGCATCTTAAAAAAGACACGAATCGTCCGTGATTTGCTCTTTTAGCTGAAGCGCCCAGGGGAATCGCTGCTGACAGGGACACCTCTGTAACGCCCCGTAACACCAACCAGAAACAGCCTCTGCAACACAAAGATGAATGACTTTGTAGTGAGTATAAACATCAACTACTCGGCTCCGAAGCAAAAACCTAATGAGTGGATGCATGCTGTCGCCTTATATACCCATGTCCACGGGGAGTGGCTCAGCATGCAAAATCCACTAGCCAATTCTCATTGGTGTTTTCTCTTAAACTCAGAGATGATTGGGCTCCCAAGTGAGAGCCCATATGTCGTCACGACATAACTCGTAGTGACCAACATATAGGGAACCTGCGGTGTTTTGCTATACTAAACCATGGTATTTGTAGTATAATTGTGGTTATACAAATGGTAATCAATACGCCAAAACAAAAACATGGTTACTACACTTTTACTATAAAAAAACACAGTTTTCATAAGGGAAAATACCCCTAAAACTGTTTAAACAACATGATTCTGAATCATTCTGAATCATTATACACACTGTTTTCATGGACTATTTAAAGGAATAGCTCACAATAGTGGACCAAATGGACCATTGACACTCTATCTACAATCTCAATTAGGAGTGTCAATGGTCCATTTGAGAGATAGGTGGCGGTAATGCACTTGTAAGTCTGCGATCCGCCGTAAAGCAAGAAGAAGAAGAAGACGCCTCATGCGCCTGCTGTTGAGAATGCGCTCAGGAGGATGTGCCGCCACTCAGGACAGTTCAAACAGTTCGGACATTGGGTGAATCAGAGGTAAAAAACAATATAAATACTTTTCAGTTTCTTGCACAGACCGATCGTTTTGTGTCTTTACACATCAATGTATCGTCACGAGCCGCAGGGTTTAATTTGGTTTTGTTTGTGTATGTTTTTTTTACTCTCAAAGCCGTGATTCCCATTCACCTCCATTATAAGACTGACAGACTGCAACGGTTTGTGTTAAAAATCTTTGTTTGTGTTCTACTGAAGAAACAAAGTCACCTACATCTTGGATGACCTGGGGGTAAGCAGATAAACATAACATTTTTGGGTGAACTATCCCTTTAATGTCTGAGCGATCGATTGAAATATTTGTCCCGGTTCTCTGAAATGGACGTAAGAAGCATGGGCGTCGCTAGGCCATTTTTTAGCGGGGCTATAGTGATTAGCTCCATAAACTGTACGCAAATCCGCAGACCACGGTGGCGCAGCGCGAGCGGACTCAAACAGAAACAGAGGACACAAGGTGTGTGTTTATCGATAGATTGTTATAATATCTGTATCTGTGCAGTTCTTTGTCATAAATACAGTTTACAAAAGGTCACGAGGGAGCAATCGTTTCCCGTCTACTGTAAAGTATTCGCTGCGTTCACCCCTCATCACGCCACAGCTGTTTCCTCCAGCGAAAATCTAGTCCTTAACAGATATGTACGCATACTTTATAAAACGATCATGTTGGTATTTTTTAACTGATTAAAGACAGACAGCACTCAGTCAATTCACTCAGTTTAACTAAAGTGATTGACAGAGATACAGTAGAAACATTATGTGTGGTTTTGTATTAAATGCACCTACAGTTACAATTATGTGGCTGATTAAACAATAAAAACAATAGAGGGTGTGTTGTGAGGTCTCAGAGATGTGTTTATTACAATAAAAAGGAAGATTAAAGCGCATTGAGCCAGCAGATTGTGAGGGTCTTGGCAGCCCGTAGTAAACTCGCGTCTGCTATCGAGTCCGGGATGTGAATCCGTCACTCATCTCGGTGCATCTCGGCGTACGACAAAGAAAACAGAAATATACTGTATAGCATTTAACGGCAGCGGTGATGATGAAGTGAGCGCCAATGATCGCGGCCACGCCTCTCGTTTCTCACGCCCGCTCCACGCGTGGATGCTGGGCGGCGATCAAACGATGGGGCGGCGCTGTCATAAAACATACTCCATTAATTGATACTATAAATATATTTCCAGGATTATGAAATCCGTATGCACTGCCAGAAATGTATTCATTGCTTGCTTGATCAGCCGTTTGAATAACGATAGCAGTTTATTAAGACGGCAGATATTTTACAAGTTTATTTCCTTTTTTGACACGAGCAGCTTTTTATGTCAGAAAGAGAGTTTGGTAGTAAGCAAAGAAAAATTAGGAATATTAGCATTGTTCCTGTTTAATTGCAATGGCGTAATCCATCATGGCGGAGAAAATTTATCGTAGATGGAGGTTTTAATCGCAGGTTAGAGTTCTAATCCCTGATTTGTTAATCTGTGTTTAAAATTAAGTGGTGCAACACAACTCGATTTAAAATAAAACCCAGATCAACAAATCCTTGATTAGCTCTAAACTTTACTTAAATTAATCCTTGTTGGTGCAACCCACCCATAGGCCTACCCTATTAAAAACCCGTGTCCCTTAA
>NW_015626866.1:363784-364607 GCF_001515625.1 Sinocyclocheilus rhinocerous
AGATTAAATCAAGGTTTATCTAATAATTCAGTTGCACCAAACTTTAAACCTTGTTTAAAAATAAGCAGGATTACATTTAAACTATCATCTTGATCCTGGATTTAATTTATATTTAAGATAGATTAACTTTAATCATGTTGCTCCATAACTTTAAACTCAGATTTAAATCTCAATTAGGGATTAATTTTAAATTTACAGGTGAGGAGGTTTAAATGAAATAAAGTGCACCTACAGTTACAATTATGTGGCTGATTAAACAAAGAAAACAATAGAGGGTGTGTTGTGAGGTCTCAGGTGTTTATTACAAATAAAAAGGAAGATTTAAGCGCATTGAGCCAGCAGATTGTGAGGGTCTTGGCAGCCCGTAGTAAACTTGCGTCTGCTATCAAGTCCGGGATGTGAATCCGTCACTTATCTCTGTGCATCTCGGTGTACAACTAAGAAAATAAGACACGATAGTTTCTCACGTCCGCTCCACAAGCGTGCTGTATGGCGATCGAATGGACGCCGCTGTCACGAGCGGAGAAAGTCACTCTTCACGAATCATGCCAGTTGTTTTCTCTTATCTCGGCTGTTTGTCATAAGCTATACTCCATTAATTGATATTTAAATATATTTCCAAGATTATGAAATCCGTATGCACTGCCTAAATGTATTCATTGCTTGCTCTTTTAAATATGTTTAATGTTCTTTAATGTTATCCACCTTTTTTTGGGGGGGGGCTCTTTTTTTTAAAGTATCGGTTCAGGCACCGTTTAGGCACTGGTACCGTTTTAAAAGTATCGATTTGGCACCGGTATCGTAAAAAACCCAATCGATACCC
>NW_015626866.1:364846-366512 GCF_001515625.1 Sinocyclocheilus rhinocerous
CCTTAGAGTAAGGGAAGCACAACTCGGGAAATGAGAGCATCCGAGGAGCATGTGAATGCTATGTATATTTCTTTTAAATATGTTTAATGTTCTTTAATGTTATCCACCTTTTTTTGGGGGGGGCTCTTTTTTTTTAAGTATCGGTTCAGGCACCGTTTAGGCACTGGTACCGTTTTAAAGGTATCAATTTGGCACCGGTATCGTAAAAAACCCAATCGATATCCAACCCTAGCCAGGAGTGGCCAGAATGCAGTTAAGCACCTGACAAAGTAGGCGGGGACATCCCGGCCAAATGTCAACTTCAGAAAGAGTGAGTCTTGGTCTTCAGGGTGGAGTGGGTCAACCCTGCGGAGAGAAGGGCCTGCAGGAACTCCAGAACTGTACCAACCGGGCAGTTGACTGGGTCGAGTTGGCGGTCTCCGCACCAAGAAGTGAAAAGTTTCCACTTCAGGGCATACAGTTTCCTCATTGAGGGAGCTCTGGATTGGAGGATGGTCTCAACCTCGGTTGAGAGACTGGAAGCTACGAGTTGTGCCCCCTCAGAGGCCACACCCATGACTTCCCAGCTCCGGGCGGGGACAGAATATCTTGCCCTCCACTTGTGAGAGGAGGTCCCTCCTGACGGGAATCTCCCATGGTGAGCCGTCGAGAAGAGAAATTAGGTCCGAGAACCATACTCGGCCCGGCCAGAACGGGGCTATTAACAGCAGCCGGACTCCGTCCCGGCGCACTCTCTCCAGAACTTCCGGGAGCAGAGCGATCGGGGGAAAAGCGCACAGATGAAGCCTCAGCCAAGTCTGCACCATGGCGTCCAGTCCGAGAGGAGCTGGATGAGTCAGAGAGAACCAGAGGGGACAGTGCGATGTCTCTCGAGTCGCAAACAGGTCCAACTGAGCCTGCCAAAAATCTACATCTCCTCAGTGTGAAGCCTCCATTCCCTGGGCCTCGGCCCCTGCCTCGACAGGATGTCTGCTCCCATATTGAGATGCCCAGGAATGTGAACTACTCTCAGCGAGAGGAGTTTGCCCTGGGACCACACAAGGATCTGGTGCGCCAGCCTGTACAGGGGATGCGAACGCAGACCTCCTTGGTTATTGATATAAGAGACCACTGCTGTGTTGTCGGTGCGCACCAACAGATGGTGATCTCTTAGGTCCGGGAGAAAGTGTTTCAAAGTTAGAAACATTCCAATTGATGTGCCACTGAGATGGCGACCACTCCACAGACCACGGCCACTCATGACCGCTCCCCAACCAGTGAGGGACGTGTCCGTCGCTAGCGTTACGCGGCGACAAGGAGCTCCCAGCATTGTGCCTGCATCGTGGTCGAATCCTACACCACGCCCAGATAAGTGGTCCTTTGTAATGGAGAAAGCACACTTTTATTGGCGATTAGTCTTAACCCCAACTCTTTCATATGAGCGAGAACGACATCTCGATGCCAAACCGCTACCTGCTCTGCCACACACTTAAAGTGTGGGTTGAGAGTGCAAGGCCGAAAAGAAGAACCCGATATTGGTAAGCTTTGCCCCCAAAGTGAACCTCAGGAACTTCCAGTGATGAGGAAATATGGAGATATGGAAGTATGTGACGTTTAGATCGATTGTGACAAATCAATTCTCGGACCTGATCTGAGACACGATTTGTTGGAGTGTGAGCATCCTCCA
>NW_015626867.1:0-206 GCF_001515625.1 Sinocyclocheilus rhinocerous
ACACATTTCTATTACTCATATCAGTTAAAGGATTGTTAAGCTGCATTAATTAGGTCAGCCGGAACTGGGAACACTTCCAATAACACACAATGTACTTGTTACATCATAAGAAGAATGGCATCTATGCTAATATTAGTCTGTTTCTTCTGTTTCCGAAGGTCACCGTAGCCACTAGATCCAGTCTGTATCCAGATCAGCTAGTCACT
>NW_015626867.1:311-563 GCF_001515625.1 Sinocyclocheilus rhinocerous
AAAATGTGCGTACGCACAGATTTGATCTTAGAGTGTGCGTACGCTAAAAACCACGGCAACGTTCATATTTATAAAAACGGTCTTTGACGTGGAAAAGTACTTACCGCCACGTCAGGGTCTGAGCAGGCGTACGCACTTTTCCTTGTGGCAAAGTCAGAGTACTACAGCCATTTGAACATCTAAGCTGCAATAATAATAATAAAAGTTCGTGCAAGCACCGAATTCATCATAAACAACAAAGATGCAGTGTAA
>NW_015626868.1:0-5408 GCF_001515625.1 Sinocyclocheilus rhinocerous
GATGACATATAAAACAGTTCTCTCCTGAGTGAATCCTCATGTGATTACGAAGGTGTGCTTTATATCTGAAACACTTTTCACACTGATCACAAACAAACGGTTTCTCTCCAGTGTGAACTCTCATGTGGCCATTGAGGTACTTTTTCTGTTTGAAACTCTTCCCACACTGCGAGCAGATGAACGGCTTCTCTCCAGTGTGAACTCTCGTGTGAGTCTTAAGACTTTCTTTTTGTGTAAAGCTCTTCCCACACTGTTGGCAAATGTAAGGCTTCTCTCCAGTGTGAATTCTCATGTGAATTGTAAGATTTTCTTTTCGCGTGAAGCTCTTCCCGCACAGTTTGCAAGTGTGAGGCTTCTCTCCAGTGTGAATTGTCACGTGGGCATTAAGGTACTGTTTCTGTTTAAAACTCTTCCCACATTGTTTGCAGGTGTAAGGCTTCTTTCCACTGTGAATTTTCATGTGGGCTTTAAGGCTGTCTTTTTGAATGAAACTCTTTCCACACTGTTGGCAGACATAAGGCTTCTCTCCAGTGTGAACACTCATCTGGAATTTAAGGTTTCTGGTTTCTGTTTTTCGAGTCGGCGAGTAAGTACAAGTTTTTTCCCCACCCATGAAATCATGGTGTTTCACATTCTGATCTTTCTCTTCCATTTCATTCAGTTCTTGACTCTCCTCTTTCAGTGGCATCAGGTCTAGGGTGAAAAGAAACAAAAACAAGTGAACACCAGTTTAACTGCACCAAGACATGAAAGCCTTTAGACAGTAAAACTTCAAATCCAACCACATGTATTCTAGATTCTATACCCACTAAACAACTGAAATATAATCTCAGAACCTCTTGTCAATGTTCTTAACTCTTTGCTTTCTTTAGGACATGTCCCAAATACTTTCAAGCTGGCAGTTATCAAAGCCCTTATAAAAACCCACAGTAGAGCACTGGATTGGGATCCTGCAGGTCCCAAGACAAATCTGGATCAGGCAGATTTACATTTGCTCCGGATGGGAGTGGGAGATCAAAACTACACCACAGTTACCAGGATTTAACAAGAAGAATGCAGTCAGCAATAGTGATGTGTGCTTCGCGATCAAATAATGTTTTGAACCGCTTTTTAGTGCACCGGTCGAACCAGTTCACCAAATTGGACTGAATTGTTCAAAACAGTTTGCATTTGGAGTCAGCACAATTTTCAAAAGTTATTTACTCAAATCACTTTCAACTTCAACTTTATTTATTTATAAAGCACTTTCAAGACCACGATGTGGAGACCAAAGTGCTGTACAGGAAGCCTAAATAAAATATAAGAATAAAATCAAGCATAAAACATTATAAACATATGCCTTAACAACAACAAATTACAAAACATTTTCAAATTCTAATGAAAACAAATGAGTTTTAAGCGCACTCTGAAATACAGGAAGTTTAGGAGAAAATTTTACCGACAGAGGAAGGTCATTCCAAAGCCTTTGAGCAGCAACAGAAAAGGCCCGATCACCTTTACATTTTAAATGAACCATCAGATGTAATTGATCATTAGAACGCAAAGACCTATTGGATTGATGCAAACTGATTAAATCAGAAATATACTCTGGCGCTAAACCATGCAAAGCTTTAAAAACATATAATAGCACTTTATAATGAATCCTGTATCGTACAGGGGCCAGTGTAATTTGATAAGCACAGGAGTAATATGCTCTCTCTTCTTGGTACCCGATAAAAGCCTAGCCACTGAATTCTGAACAAACTGCAGGCGAGAGAGAGAGAGGACTGACTCACACCCAGATACAATGCATTACAATAATCCAAATGCGATGACACAAAAGCATGCACAACTTTCTCCAAGTCCTCAAAAGAAAGGATAGACTTCAACTTAGATATAGATCTAAGATGGAAAAAACTTTTTAACAACGGCAAATAATTTGACGATCAAATTTCAGCTCAGAGTCAAAAATAACATCAAGGTTTTTCACGCTAGAAAGATTTTTCCCAGGAAGTAACCCCAGGCAGTCAGTGACATCATCCACACATCCCTTTTTACCAAATAAAATAAACTCAGACTTATTCTCATTCAGTTGGAGAAAATTCTAAGCCAACCAACACTTAACCTCAGCCAAACATTCATACAGAGATTGAATGGATAAATGATCCTTGCGTTTCAATGGTAAATCCCCCAAGAAATATTAATAGATGATGAGCCACAGGTCCCAATCCTAACTGAACATGTCCTGTCCTGCACATTTGAGGGGAAGCATTTAAGGGCTACAGCCTTGACAGCCACATAATCTCTGAGATGTTCAATATTAAGTTGCCATGATCTAGGGCTAGGCTATCAAAGGCAGCACTTAAATCCAACAACATCAAGGCAGCACTGGTTCAGATAATTACATCTTTCACATGGAGCAGCATTTACTACACAGAGCCGTTCATATAGGTAATTTTAGGATGAATTAAAATTATAGACAGCAAATGTAAAGTTGATAAATTTCATGGTTTGCATTTTCCTACATAAACGTAACTGTTAGATACTTTTACATAACTAAGTGATTGAAATTAATTATTTTAATTGTTTTTAAGATAGAAGTAGATATTGGGTTTAACGTTACACAGAGTAATTGTTTTGTTTTGGCAATGTATTTATTGTTTTTCATAATTTAATTTGTGACGTCATTCATTTTGTCACATGTTGTGTAGTAAATAAAGAGATTCATGATGCAGAATGACTGAAGAAAGAATTCAGAAGAAAAGAATGAAACCAACCTTTTAGCTGAAAAATTACTCTTTGTTATTGTCTTCTTGCATTATGGACAAAATATTTTTCTGTTTGACACTGTAAAGCTGCTTTGACAAACATTATTGTATAAAGTGCTATATAAATAAAGATGACTTGACTTGACCGACCTGTTTGTTCCTCAGTATCTTCATGTTTGACTCTGAAAGCTTCTTCAATCTTCACGTCTTCATCTAGATCTCTGGGGTGTCTCAATCAGCTCCCTAGTTCAGTAGTCAGCACACTAGTAAGGGAGTCAGTCAGAGTGAGAGTTAATGCACTTAAATCACATGATTAGACAAAAACACTCAAAACTAGCGCTACAAATTAATAAATGAACACAGATTATACAGACATTTCATATTTAGGCATTTATGATTTACATTTGGTATGTATTGATTTATTTGTAGATTATGTTTAATAGATAACTTTCATGAAAACATTGTGAGTGTATTTTTAGAGGTTGTCATTATACACATAAAAAACACCAACAGATTCTAAACGTGTCTGAGCTGGTATCACTGAAGAAGATGAGCAATTTTATTAATATTAAACAGGCTACTTGGAATGTTTAAATCTTGTTTTAGTGCAGATTTTAACAACACACACATCTGGGGGGTATTCCAGAAAGCAGGTTATGTGGCATACCCGGGTATGTTTGAGGATAAGCGAGCGGATAACCTCAGCTTTCGGTTCCAAAATCGGAGGCTACTTTCAGGGCATGTAAGTAACCATAGCAACTTGCTCTCTGAAGATAACCTGCTCCGGAGCAGCTTCTGTTCCAGGGTTAGTTCACTTCAGCGCACGTGTGATCTACTGACGAGCCTTCAGTGGGCGTGACAGATAGCGCACAGCCGCACAACATTATATAATATTACAATATGTAATATAGCCTACTATATATATACTGTATATGTATGATATGTTAATGATGAAGCGCTAAAATAAGTAATAAATAAGGTAATATATTATTCTAATATGGTTATTATATTTATTTTATTGGCATATATATCAGTTATCTGTATTAATTATAAAACACTATGACAAGGTAATGTTTAAATTAAATCTATATAATATAATATTTATTAAATTTTATAATATCATCTCACACATGGATCGGCATTTTCTATCATGTCTAACAAACAAACAATATAATACATATTCTCAAGTATTAAAGATTTAACGGAAAAAAATAAAAATATTGAAGCATGGCATGCTTTTTCTTAGCGTCCATTTCCATAGTGACTCGTCGATTCGTCGCTCTGTTGAGAATGTCTTGAGTCTTAACCAGGAACATACTCTGAGTTGAATGAACTTAAGCCGAGCCCAGGACTCTGATAGTGGGCGACTCCATTATCAGAAACATCAGTAGCAGGACTACAACAACATGCTGCTTTCATCAAACAACCGTCTCTGATGTGAACAGGGAACTTCACAACATTCTTATGAAACACAAGACTGCAAATCGAATCATCATTCATGTGGGGAAGAATGATATTTGGAAAGAGCAGTCAGAACTCCTTAAAACTAATATTAAGGAACTCTCTGAAACGCTTAGAAGCCTGAAAGTTCAGTCGTTCATCAGTGGACCATTCCTAGCAAGAGGAACTAAAATGTTTCAAAGACAACTGTTTAAACAGGATGGCCTTCACCCAGGGGCACAGGAAGATGTTTTAGGTTGGGGGTGCTGTCCAGCTGGAAACACAACAAGCTTCCTTTATAATCCCCAAAAAAGCTGACATCTCAGTTTATCGTGATCTCACAAAGCTCTTGACTGCACAATGAATTTATAATAATGTCTACACTTTGTTATAATCAGAGGATTTGCCAGCATGCAAAGCTTTCAGCACTGAAGAAAAACTCTTGACGTTTGAGCAGTGAGTGGATTCTAATTTAAACACGTCTGATTGGCCATTGTGTTCCAGAAATCAACAGATATGTCTGTGATTTGCTACATTGCTCAACGCTGCAAAAACACGTTATAAGTCAGGTCAAGTCACCTTTATTAGTATAGCGCTTTATACAATACTGATTGTGTCAAAGCAGCTTTACGGTGTCAAACAGGAAAATAGTTTGTCAATAATGCAAGAAGACAATAACAGAGTCATTTCTCGAGCTAAAGTCAGTTCATTGATTATTTAGTGACGTCATCGTCCAGTTCAGCTCTCTTCCAATAGTCTCTGTGCAATCAGTCAAGCCTCTCCAACTAAGCAAGCCAAAGGCGACAGTGGCAAGGAACCAAAACTCCATCAGCGACAGAAATGGAGAAAAAACCTTGGGAGAAACCAGGCTCAGTCGGGGGTATATATTATATTAACTATATGCACTATATTAAGTTGCTCAAGCAAGTGGAAACACATTTGAACAAAGCATATAGCTTTCTTGCGTTAGGTTATCACAAATATTTTAAATTAAAACTTTAAACTCGTGCCTTTTACATTTAAAACTTTATTACAAACAGTCCCACGGGTCTTAAAGGGGTCATATAATGCGATTTCATTTTTTCCTTTCTCTTTAGAGTGTTACAAGCTCTTAGTGCATAAAGAAGATCTGTAAAGTTGCAAAGACTAAAGTCTCAAATCCAAAGAGATATTCTTTATAAAAGTTAAGAGTCAGCCACACCTACCTAAAACGGCTCGTTC
>NW_015626868.1:8992-19367 GCF_001515625.1 Sinocyclocheilus rhinocerous
CATAAACACATTTCATTACACCAAATACACAAAATAATGTTCTTTTTAGCAGCATCATATGACCCCTTTAAAGAACTTTGTTTTTCTACCTCCAGAAGACACAAGTGCATATGTTGCCTTGTTTATATAAAAGTGCACTTTTCTTTGTTTTAAACCTAGCCAAAAAGCCTGTGAAACACAGTATATCTATTTATTGTGAAATTACTACGTTTCCGTGTCAATCCATGTTCCTTTTTACTACGAACAATGCACTGTCACTTTAATTCAGCGCGTGCAGCACAGCAAAAATAGACTCGGTGCGTAAACGATCGCTGCACTGCTGCAGACGCGCCGCTCCTGGAACGCACTGACGGACCGCAACCGCGTGCAGTGTGAAAGCGCTAATCCGTTAACATGGGTGCGTAAAATAATAAACGCAACGCACACACACTGCAGACGGAGTATGTGTGAAACAGGCGTTACAGTTAAAGCTAACACCATGTTTCCTGATGATATCTCCCAAGGGTAATGTGAAAAGCAACGGTCCTAGTACTGAGCCTTGTGGTACTCCATACTGCACTCAATCAATCCATGTGGAGCATTGATAGTGGAAGCTAGAGATTATGGTTTATAAAGTTGTAAATATGGATATTTTTCTTACACAAACACATCGATTAGCTTCAGGAGGCCTATATTAACCCCCCGAAGCCATGTGGAGTACTTTTTATGATGGATGGACACTTTATTTTGCTTCAAAATCTGGAACACTACCCACTGCCATTATAAAGCTTAGGAGAGCCAAACTCCAATTGTATTCGTCTGTAAGAAGAAAGTCATATACACCTAGGATGGCTTGAGGGTGAGTAAACCATGGGGTAATTTTCATTTTTGGGTGAACAATCCCTTTTATTCAATGGAATATTATTATTTAATGGAAATATTATTTTATTATTATTTAATGGAAAACCAAAGAATGTGCAGGACCTAGAGGATATTTCTGAAGAACTGTGGACGGTTTAACTGCTAAAGACAAGCAAGGGACTCATGAAACCCAGAAATCAGTTGTGGGTCATCCAGGTCAACAAGGTAGTAACTTTTTCAACAGTTTTGTGAATGTAATGTCTTTATTGAACACATGCCATTAAATAATTTCAGAAGCGTTCACAAACTTTTTCTTGCTTCTGTATATGTTGACACAAACAATACCAACATGAGCATGCCTCTTTTTGAGTGCAAAGTACTTTCGTGGACAGTCCTGGTTTTTGTTGTTTTGTCCCCGACTGGAGCCATCCCCGGAAATATCCCTCTTTTACAGCACATTCAAAACACCCCACAAAGACATTGCAGAAAAGCTGACCAACATATATTACAATTAGCAACACCTCTACATAATCTAAATTAAAAGGTGTCTACCTCAACCATTTAAAATTTAAAACTATAGCAAAGAAGATGGTCAGGTGTTCTCACTGCAGTAAACATGCTCAAAAGAAAATAATAAGGCTCAAGGTAAAGTACTGTATAAAGAGATGTATTATATAATAAAACAATAATGCACATAAAAGAAGTGGTCAATGAGTGAACAATCAACCTCACATTTAGCTGCGGTGTGACTTGATTTCAAACATATCAGAATCAGAATGAGCTTTATTGCCAGGTATATTTACACATAGGAGGAATTTGTTTTAGTGACAGAAGCTCCACAGTGCAACAGAATGACAGTGACAAGACAGGACGCAGATAATAAAAAGAATAATATACAAATATACAAAATAGACAATGTACAAAATAGCAAAAACACAATATATAATATAGACAATTATATTCAAATGATTTCATGGTCACAGACGTTAGAGCCACAGGTCTGTAGTCATTAAGTCCAGTAATTTTGGGTTTCTTTGGGACGGGGATGATGGTGGAGCGTTTTAAGAATGAGGGGAATTCACACAAACTCGTTCAGATCGTCTGCCAGTTGTTGATTCTCCACAGTGCTGTTGGATGGTGTCTTGTAATTGGTGATGTCTTACAGACCTTTCCACACTGAAGCAGGGTCACTGTAAGAGAACTGCTTCCTTAGCTTTCCAGAATAATTCCTCTTTGCCTCTCTGATCTCCTTTTCCAGTGTGTATTTGGCCTGTTTATACAAGAATCTGTCCCCATTCCTGCGAGCATCTTCTTTGGCCTGACGGAGCTGTCTGAGTTTTGCAGTGAACCATGGTTTGTCGTTGTTGTAGGTTAAATGAGTCCTGGTAGGGATGCACATGTCTTCACAGAAACTGATATAAGATGTTACAGTCTCTGTGAGCTCGTCCAGATCGGTGGCAGCAGCTTCAAAAACACTCCAATCAGTGAGGTCGAAACAGGGCTTGTAAATCCTGCTCTGCTTCATTAGTCCATATTTTTACAGTCCTTAATACAGGTTTAGCTGATTTCAGTTTATGCCTGTAGGTCGGTATAAGATTAACCAAACAGTGATCAGAGAGCCCCAAAGCTGCCCCTGGAACAGAGTGATATGCATTCTTTATTGTCGTGTAACAGTGATCCAATATATTACTGTCTCTGGTGGGACATGTGATGTGCTGTCTGTATTTTGGCAGTTCACAGGAGAGATTTGCTTTATTAAAGTCCCCGAGAATGATTAAAACAGAGTCCGGGTGTTGTTGTTCTGTGTCTGTGATCAGATCAGCGAGTTTCTGTAAAGCGGTGCTCACGTGTGCTTGCGAGGAATGTACACACTTACGAGAATGAACGAGCAAAACTCACGCGGCGAATAGAACGGCTTGCAATTAATGAAGAGCACTTCTAGATCTGAACAGCACATCTTCTTTAACACAGTTACATCTGTACACCACCTCTCATTGATGTAAAAGCATGTCCCGCCGCCGCGCGATTTCCCCGTTGATTCTGCGTCGCGATCTGCTCTAAACAGCTGAAAGCCCGGCAGACTCAACGCGCTGTCCGGAATGGCGTCTTTCAGCCAGGTTTCCGTGAAACACAGAGCAGCAGAGTTTGAAAAATCCTTATTTGTCCGGGAGAGCAGAAGAAGTTCGTCCGTTTTGTTGGGTAGAGAGCGGAGATTTGCCAGATGGATGCTTGGCAACGGCGTTCTGAATCCGCGCTGTCTGAGCTTCACGAGCGCGCCGGCTCGCTTCCCCCGTCTGCGCGTCCTGAAGCGCTTGATCAGCGCCGCAGCTCCCCCGACAACAATGTCCAGCAAAACATCAGAATAATCAAAACCGGTGAAATATCGGGTGGTGTGTACTTCCGAATGTCCAGCAATTCGTCTCTGGTGAAACTGATTGCAGGGATATAACTAAAGACAGGACAAACTAACAAAAACATAAAAACAACTGCGGAGCACGCCACGGAGGCAGCCATCAGGCTTCAAAAACACTCTAATAAGTGAGGTCAAAACCAGCTTTTAAATCCTGCTCTGCTTCATTAGTCCATCTTTTTACAGTCCTTAATACAGATTTAGCTGATTTCAGTTTCTGCCTGTAGGTCGGTATAAGATGAACTTAACAGTTATCAGAGAGCCCCAAAGCTGCCCGTGGAACAGAGTGATATGCATCCTTTATTGTGGTGTAACAATGATCTAATATATTGCTGTCTCCGGTGGGACATGTAACGTGCTGTCTGTATTTTGGGAAAGATTGGCTTTATTAAAGTCCCCGAGAATTATTAAAACAGAGTCCGGGTGTTGTTGCTCTGTCTCGGTGATCTGATCAGCGAGTTTCTGTAAAGCCAGGCTCACGTGCGCTTGAGGAGGAATGTAGACACTCACGAGAATGAACGAGCAAAACTCCCGCGGCGAGTAGAAAGCCTTACAGTTAATGAAGAGCACTTCTAGATCTGAACAGCACATCTTCTTTACCCCGCTGTTACATCTGTACACCACCTTTCGTTGATGTAAAAGCATGTCCCGCCGCCGCGCAATCTCCCCGTTGATTCTGCGTCGCGGTCCGCTCTGAACAGCTGAAAGCCCGGCAGATGTAGCGCGCTGTCCGGAATGGCGTCGTTCAGCCATGTTTCCGTGAAACACAGAGCAGCAGAGTTTGAAAAATCCTTGTTTGTCCGCGAGAGCAGAAGTAGTTCATCCGTTTTGTTGGGTAGAGAACGGAGATTCGCCAGATGGATGCTAGGCAATGGCGTTCTAAATCCGCGCTGCCTGAGCTTCACGAGCACGCCGGCTCGCTTCCCCTGTCTGCGCGTCCTGAAGCGCTTGATCAGCGCCGCTGCACCGCCAACTACAACGTTCAGCAAAACGTCTGAATAATCGAAATCCGGGTAGAAGATTTTGTGGTGTGTTCTGCCGAGTGTTCAGCAGTTCATCCCTGGTAAAACTGATCTTGCTTGAGAAACTAAAAAACAGGAAAAACTAACAAAAACAGTACAAACACTGGAGAGCCAAGCACTGAGGCGGCCGTCCTACATATGCATTTACTATTGTCATACTAAGAACACAAACAGGCTCTCACATTTACATGACTTTGCATATGGATAAGTGTGTTGATTTTATTGCATTGATCACAATTAAATTGTCTTTCCCCAGAGTGAATGTACAGATGGTTGCTGAAATTACCCCTTTTTCAAAACCTCTTGTCACACGAAGGAAAACGAGAAATTCTTTTCACAATGATTTTGCAAATGCTGTTTCAGGCTTATGTGATATGTGAAACTCATGTCACACTGAACACACTTGTAAGGTTTCTCTCCAGTGTGAACTCTCATGTGAATCTTAAGGTTTCCTTTAATTGTGAAACTCTTTTCACACTGAAGACACTTGTAAGGTTTCTCTCCAGTGTGAACTCTCATGTGCAGCTTAAGGTTTCCTTTAACCGTGAAGCTCCTTCCACACTGAGGGCAGGTGAAAGGCTTCTCTCCAGTGTGAATTCTTAAATGATACTCAAGGTATGCTCTGTATATGAAGCCCTTTCCACAGTGAGGGCACAAGAAAGGCTTCTCCCCGATGTGAACTTTTACATGATTCTCAAGTTGATTCCTGTCTGTGAAACTCTTTTCACACTGATGACACTTGTAAGGCTGCTCTCCAGAGTGAACCTTTATGTGAATATTAAGGTCTCCTTTAATTGTGAAGCTCTTTCCACACAGTTTGCAGGTGAAAGGCGTCTCTCCAGAGTGAACTCTCATGTGATCCTCCAGGTTTGCTCTGTTTGTGAAACTCATTCCACATTGATGGCACATGTAAGGCTTCTCCCCGATGTGAATTTTTACATGATTCTCAAGTTGATTCCTGTCTGTGAAACTCCTTTCGCACTGATGACATATAAAACAGTTCTCTCCTGAGTGAATCCTCATGTGATGATTAAGGTATTCTCTACATCTGAAGCTCTTTCCACACTGATCACAAACAAACGGATCCTCTCCAGTGTGAATTCTCATGTGAGTCTTAAAATTTTCTTTTTGCATGAAGCTCTTCACACACAGTTTGCATTCGTAAGGCTTCTCTCCAGTGTGATTTGTCATGTGGCCATTAAGATCTCTTTTCCGTTTAAAACTCTTTCCACACTGAGAGCAGATGAACGGCTTCTCTCCAGTGTGAATTCTCATGTGGACATTAAGACCTCTTTTCTCTTTAAAACTCTTTCCACACTGAGAGCATGTGAACGGTTTCTCTCCTGTGTGAATTTTCATGTGAGTCTTAAGTTGTCCGTTTAGTGAGAAGCTCTTCCCACACAGTTTGCAGGTGTAAGGCTTCTCTCCAGCGTGATTTCTCATGTGGGTATCAAGGTTTTTTTTCTGTGTAAAACTTTTTCCACACTGAGGGCATGTGAACAGATTCTCTCCAGTGTGGATTTTCAAGTGGCCTTTAAGGCCTTGTTTTTGAGTGAAACTCTGCCCACATGGTTTGCAGGTGTAAGGTTTCTCTCCAGTGTGAATTCTCATGTGGACTGAAAGGGTTTTTTTCTGTGTAAAACTCTTTCCACACTGATAGCATTTGAATGGCTTCTCTCCAGTGTGAATTCTCATGTGAGTCTTAAGATTTCCTTTTAGTGAGAAACTCTTCCCACACAGTTTGCAGGTGTAAGGCTCCTCTCCAGTGTGAATTGTCATGTGGGTATTAAGATTTCTAGCTTCTGTTTTATGGGTCTGTGAGTAACTAAATGATTCTTCACCAGGCATGAAGTTTTTCTCTTCCATTTCATTCAGTTCTTGACTCTCCTCTTTCAGCGCCATCAGGTCTAGGGTGAACAGAATCAAAAACAAGTGAACACCAGTTTAACGGCACAAAGCAACAGACATGAAAACATTTAGACCTGTAATCCCAGACCCTCTTCTTAATACTGTTAACTCTTAACTTTCTTTAGGACACATCCCAAATACTACCCTTCATATAAAAACCCACAGAAGAGCACTGCACACATTTGGGTTGGGATCCTGTGGGTGGTCAAAAAAAGATACCACAGGTTCCTTGATTTAAAATGAAGAATGGAGTCAACACATGTTCAGGAAAGATTAAAGTGGGTTTTTAATATACAAAACCAAAACAAGGCAAGTCTGATATTCTGATAAATTTTCAAGTTGTTACTGACAAAAGGGCCCCTATTATGCAAAATTCATGTTTACATGTTGTTTGAACATAAACGTGTGTTAGCAGTGTGTGAACACAACCACCCTATAATGATAAAAATCCACCGCTCCTTATTTTTAATCCACATAAATCATAAGCAGTGTCTCAGAACAAGCCGTTCACAGAATCTGTACAAAGTGATGTCACATTGCTCAGGCCCCGCCCACTGCCGCTGACTGACACCGCCGTATTAGCATAGACCCACCCCGAGTTAGCTATAAAACAGTCCGCCATTGTTTATCTTCATGCTAGAACATTTAAAAGTCTTCTTATTAGAGCTACAGAAATTATTCATTCAAGAACAGTGAGTGATTTTCTGCTTTTATTTTATTGTTTGGCTCATATTAACAGCGTAGACAGCAGTAGGTACTGTATATTACACTGCTGTCACTTAATACACAGATCTAATACACACATGCACTTTCTTTCCCAGCTGTTTAACTTCACACACATAACCGACTTTGTTTTTGTAACTTACGTGTTTTTAACATAAACTTGTGTGTGATAGTGAACTTTAGTGCTCACATGCCGTGTGACAGCCGCTTTCTGTGCGCTCTATCAGACACTATATCAGAAGTTTAAGCTGATATGGCTTTAAAACGCATGATTTAAGTGCGACATACATGATAATCAAAACCAAACAGATGTTTTTTTGTCAGCGTATCTGAGGTACAAGCTATGAAGGCTCCGCCCTATTCTGGAAAAGGGGGCGGGGAGCAGCAGCTCATTTCCATTTAAAGATACAGGCACGAAAACAGCGTTTTTCTACTCAAAATAGAAATTTTCAAAATGATATAATAATAGATCTGTGGGTTTTTTTGAGCTGAAACTTGACACCTGAGACTTGTATTACATCTTGTAAAAGGGGCATAATAGGGGCCCTTTAAATTATATTGGTAACGATGAAAGATGTGTCCATAGTTGGTTAACCGTGCTTTTGGAAAATGATCTCCTGAGTGTTAAGCCCAGTTTAGCCCAATCATGTTCCTGGATATCTGCATTCCTACAAAGTTCAGTTTCAACCCCAATCAAACACACTAGCTAATTAAGATCTCAACTCAATTGTATATAGCACTTACAAAACTGGACCAAATGCTGTACATAAGAGCTTAAGCAAAAGCCTAAAACTTACAATCTCAGCATGCACTGATGGGGCTCCAGAAACATGGTTAAGAAGCACTGAATTAGACACATCTGGCCAGCAGAAAGCAGAAGTTGATGTGATTGATAAGGATGTAACACGTTTTAAATTCAACCCCAATTCCAGAAAAGTTGGGACATTTTGTAAAATGCAATAAAATCAAGAATCTGTGATTTCTTAATTCTCTTTAACTTCTATTTACTTGACAAAAGTACAAACACCTCACATTGGTTTCATACAGATTACTTTATCAGAGATTATTTGTTTTCGATAAGATTTACTTCATTTAGACATATCTCTCATGTCTGTGTACACAAATAAAAGTAGACCCTTCACAGATTCAGAGAGCAACAGAGTGTGGGCCGAGTCTGGCCTAATTCTGGCGCTGTTTTTTTCACAGTCTGGTGTGAAACAGCAGTTGGCTGAGCTCTGGCTGGAGTCTGGCCAACCAAAAGAAACTAAAAGCAAGTTGTATCTATTTGGCTGAGCCATGGCTGGAGTTTGGTCCGCCAGAAAAAAGAAAATATTCGGCTGAGATCTGGGTGGGTTTTGGCTAGCCGAAGAGTAAATAAAAGATCTCTGGCATGAATGTGCTTTACAGTAAAACAGACTTGTGTAAGATGTGTCTTCCTAATTTTATAAATCCTTTACGATATTTATTCAAATTAATTTTATAAATCCTTTATGATATTTATTCAAATAGCAGATACTTTTGGATATTATAATTAATTAAAGAAAAGTTTATGTACTGAAATCGACTGAGAAATAAAACATGATTGTGTTTTTATCCAAAAAAAACCGCAGTCCCCCAGTACAGCTCGGTCTAATGTGGAGGACAATGCAATCCAATGCATCTTGGACATAGTAGTTGATTTACATCTACGGCGTTAAATCCACTCTGGCAGTGAAATTCAAACTGCTGTTAGAACTTTTGTGATCCCGCCATACCTTGGTTTTGTCTTTTGGAGCTTTAATACATCAAGGTAAGTTAATTCTTCTTTTAAAATCTCAACTAACGTTAACATGTAGGTTTCACCCATTCTTCTACAGTGCCTTACTTGATTGGCTTTTTGTTCGTGTTTAACTCTTTTCTGTCATTGGATTTCATTTGTTTTTATGTTAAAGGTACTACAATTATTCTCAGTCCCCATTTACAGTGCATAACGGAAACCATGTGGTCTTACAGTGAGTGAAGTAACGTGAAAAAGGGCTGTTAAAAGAGTCAATAAGATGTTTGAATCTGGGGGAAAAGGAATTAATAGGAATTAAAAAGTATTGCAACTGGAGATTTTGTGCTATGCTTGGACACAATCTACACAAGTATGACAACTAAGAGTCATGATTGCTTTTCTGTATTGGCCTTTATATTGCCTAATTTTTAAAATAAGTTGTTTATTCCCATTTGTGTTTTGCTTGCAGAAATCATGTGCCACACAGTCAGCTTTGGAATTAAAAAGTATTGTAAATGGAGATTTTGTGCTATGCTTGGACACAATCTACACAAGTATGACAACTAAGAGTCATGATTGCTTTTCTGTATTGGCCTTTATATTGCCTAATTTTTAAAATAAGTTGTTTATTCCCATTTGTGTTTTGCTTGCAGAAATCATGTGCCACACAGTCAGCTTTGTTGACACTGAAGAAGTTGAGGTTATGCCTGCAATCTGGATGAAGAATGGTGTGTGTTTATGGCCTCCATATAAACATTTAAATCAATTTTATTGTTTAAGGTAGTTATTTCACCTGCTTTCACTAGATCACAATAATAGAAGTAGGAATATTTCGCTGAATAGTATATTCACATGTAGGGCTGTGACGGTCACCGCGGTGGTTGGTTGGCACTGCAGTTGTCTACTGCCACCGGCGGTAGTGCACGTGACGTCACGCACTCTTTAACAACCATAATACGAAGTTTTGCATACAAGTGTAATAACAGTAATAGTTGCAAATTGTTTTATTTAGACTATAAGTCTATGCTAATTCACAAATTACCTCAAACGCCATACACAGCGTTTCCTTTCGAATGGCAGGTTTGAGCGCAGGAAAATACAGTTTATTCTGCATTCAGCAAGTTAATTTTGTGTTGGGCGATGGACCTTGTTGGGAAACCAAAAAATATATCGCCGATCTGGAGCCATCTCCATTCATGTCACCCATCCGTGTTTGTACAAGTGTCTTCAAGTTCCCGTGATCGCAAACACCTGGCTGGTCAGGTTTGGTGAGGCTTTCTCCAAATTGGCCAAATACAAAGGAGACAGTGATAAATGAAAGATGTTAACAAGAAATGTGGGAACGATTCCTATTTCAAAGAGAGCGTGTGCAGACGAGGAGTTAATGCGCCGCTTGCTTGGCGGTGGAACAGTGAACCGTGTCTACACAACAGGTTGAGTCTGTCTAGTGTCTACACAGGACATATGAGCTCTGTGTCAGTACTTCATAAATAGGACGAGGCAGTTTACTGTCGGGGATTTGTCGTGTCGTGCCGCATCCAGTGTAGCATCACTGATTATAATGAGTTCATAACCTAGCATTTTGTCATGTTGTGTCGCACCGCGCCGCTCACGTCCTGTAGACAGGGTGTATTTAAAGGGGTCATATGATGCTGCTAAAAAGAACATTATTTTGTGTATTTGGTGTAATGAAATGTGTTTATGCGGTTTAAGGTT
>NW_015626868.1:19484-34465 GCF_001515625.1 Sinocyclocheilus rhinocerous
TCTCAACACTGCGCCACCGGCGGAAGTTGGTCCATTACCACCGCGGTGGTAAAAATCTGCCACCGTCACAGCCC
Organism: Sinocyclocheilus rhinocerous; assembly: GCF_001515625.1. Lineage (NCBI taxonomy): Eukaryota > Metazoa > Chordata > Actinopteri > Cypriniformes > Cyprinidae > Sinocyclocheilus > Sinocyclocheilus rhinocerous. Next base: position 19,559 of record NW_015626868.1, read on the forward strand.
TATTCACATGAACATAACACCCTCGCTTTATCAAATTTAGTAATAATTAAATATCTTGCCTTCTCTAAAGATGAAACAAGCGCCTACTGGATGAATGAGACACTGACGAGGAGGCCACCACACCCCTAAAATAATTAGCCACAAGCGTCTCTCATACAACCACGATTGTGTTCATGATTTGTTCAGCTTCTAACCAAGTCCTCTAGGACAAAGACAAAACCACCCACTGCAGGCACCGTGGCATCATGAAACACCCAGACCCCAGAGAAAAATCCTCTCAAGCTGTGACTCATCCAGAAGATGTAAGTGTGGCGAGGGGGGCGTGGTTTAGCGGGGTCTGCAGCGGGAGAGAGCGGTCGGAGACCAGCGGTGAGTAAGTAGGGCAAGTGCATAATGACATTCACCTGCTTCTCATTACAGTTATGGCTGATTTCTGGGGACACTGTGGAGTTGTGGGTGAGTTTTGGTCTGCTTCAGGCCTGGTTCTGGCATTCTTTAGGCAAGCAGCTTAAGGGCCATTCGAGGGGAGTGGGCCGTGGAGGTATGTGGGCCACAACAACAGCCTAAATTCAACCAGATAAGGCCCACAACCAATTTGCTATCTGGGATGTATTACACTTATATGTACAATCAAAAATAACAGAGCATTATAAGTTCTTTTTGATGTTATCAGGAAAATTTGTAAAAAGTGATGGCACCGGCAGCTGTCGACCCCAGGAGGTTAAAGATTAAGTGAACGTTTGAATTGAATGTCATTTGGGCAATATTAAACAAGGGTTGATCTGCTGGAAAGTGTAACAACACTCGGCCACTGGCGCCCTCTGCAGACAATCGTTATAATGCATAAAGTACATAAAATGATTGTTTATATTTTAAAGGCTTAAGTCTTTGCTTAGGTCTATTTTTTATTACCACACACGCAAAATCTGGTTACTCAATTAATTTGACTAGTGTGCCTGGAAATAAAGCCCCGATTTGATAAAGTGCTTTGATAAAGATCAATTATAGACAGTTAATCACTCACATTTCACTCATGGTTTGCTTTTTGCAAAATGAATGTATTTGCCAGATACTCCTGTATCATGAAGTGATAGAAAGGAATAATTTTCATTGTTGTGGCTATTTATTATTTTTCCTCATTTATTTGGTGACGTCAGTGATTTTGTCACGAGTTGTGTGTAAATAGTACATGGTGGAGGAAATAATACTAAAATAATTAGTCAATGCGTTCCCCCGAGAAAGCCTGCAAACATCTGAAATGGTTTGCGATCGAATGTAAAGTTTCTTGGGGAAACATTTGCAAGAGAACAAAAAACATTCACTTATAATTTTCCCTCCCACCTAGTATTTTTCCTCCGTAAAATAGAGATAAAGAGATGCATGACCGAAGAAACCGACCTGTTTGTTCCTCAGTATCTTCATGTTTGACTCTGAATGTTTCTTCAATCTTCATGTCTTCACTCTCCTCTTTAATAAACTCCATCTTTATAATAGTGTGTCTCTCAGTCGCTTCAGCAGCAGTTTTTCTGTGTTTAAGATCAGAATAATTAACAGAAAGATAATAAACCCAAACTAGATCTCTGGGGTGTCTCAATCAGCTCCCTAGTTCAGTAGTCAGCACACTATTTAAGATCAGAATAATTAACAGAAAGATAATAAACCCAATCTAGATCTCTGGGGTGTCTCAATCAGCTCCCTAGTTCAGTAGTCAGCACACTAGTAAGGGAGTCAGTCAGAGTGAGAGTTAATGCAGTTATTACCTAAACAGCGTGTTTCTGATGAACTGCTTCACTAGATAGGGAGCGAAATCAGAGGCATCTTTTTGTGTGACTCATGAGTGGATGCGCTTTACTCACACAACAACAACAACAACAACAACAAACTGTCCATTAACGTTATTAGAAACATTATAACGTTACATTCAAAAATAATTAATCAATGTATAGGTACTCTATCAAACTTTATGAACGGGTTGTACTGATTTAAACGCTTTAAAAGATGAAAAACACAAACCTTTTTCTTCAGCAGAATCGCGCAGCGCCGCCTTATGACGTCACGCCGCCTCGCCAAAATAAAAGTCCTGTTCAGACATTCACATCCAGAAAACACGTTCAAATGATCAGATAAAGGGTTGTTTCAAAGCATAAATCACAGATTCCCAAAGCTATTAATACCACTGTGCATTTTTCACAAGGTTGGCTTATTTCAAAATATAATAATATAGATGTACTCAAGTATCTTGATCTTCATATTACAAAGGATAGTAAAGAACTGTTGAATATTTCAAACTTATTAAGAATTTGTTGTTAAAAATTAAGTTTGTGGTTGCAGAAAGATCTACTAACTAAAATTGAATCATTATCATGGTGTATATATAAATCTTATTTCATCTCAGTTTCTCCACAGAATATATAAGAGCAATAATTAAAATAAATTTACGTTTAGTCATTTAATCAAAGCAACTTACAAATGAGAACAATAGAAGCAATCAGACCAACAAGAGAGCAAAAGGTGCTGTGACGAGGCTCAGTTAGTCTACACGGTACACATAGCAAGGGTTATTTATTTATTTATTTTATATAAATTATTTAGAAAAAAACAAATCAAATCTCTCCTGCTTTCTATAGGGTTTTTTAAAAGATGGGTTCCAAATTAACTCTGGTGCGGTTCGAATGAAATATGACTGCAACACAGACCAAATACTTCTTAACTAACCAAAAGCAGGAAGTAATGACAAGATGCAACGCTATGCGATTTGACGACGCGGTGTAACCAAAACAAAATGAGCAGAGGGCAAACGTGGAGCAACGATGAGGTAACGTGCCTTTTATGAGCTCCTTGTGAGTTTGCAGGTGGTGAAAAAGCAATCAGACCAACAAGAGAGCAAAAGGTGCTGTGACGAGGCTCGGTTAGTCTACATGGTACACATAGCAAGGGTTATTTATTTATTTATTTTATATAAATCTCTCCTGCTTTCTATAGGGTTTTTTAAAAGATGGGTTCCAAATTAACTCTGGTGCGGTTCGAATGAAATATGACTGCAACACAGACCAAATACTTCTTAACTAACCAAAAGCAGGAAGTAATGACAAGATGCAACGCTATGCGATTTGACGACGCGGTGTAACCAAAACAAAATGAGCAGAGGGCAAACGTGGAGCAACGATGAGGTAACGTGCCTTTTATGAGCTCCTTGTGAGTTTGCAGGTGGTGAAAATAAAATTATATGTACACGCAAGACTGCAGTGTAAGAGTTGTCAATTTCACATAGCTAATATTTTCTGGTGTGAACTCTGGGTGTATTCTCTCCTGTGTGAATTCTCAAGTGAGTCTTAAGGTTTCCGTTTTGTGAGAAGCTCTTTCCACACTGATGATATGTGAACGGCTTCTTTCCAGTGTGACTGTTCATGTGACACTTAAGGTTTACTTCTGTTGTGAAGCTCTTTCCACACTGATCACATGAGAACAGCTTCTCTCCAGTGTGACTGCTCATTCAGTTCTTGACTCTCATCTTTCAGCACCATTAGATCTAATTAAAAAAAGACAAATTAAGCCGAGTTTAATGGCACAAAGCAACAAACATCCATGTTAGATCTGATACACACTGAAAGATTTCTCATCTCATAATTTGTAATCTCAGAATCTCTTCTTCGTATTGTTAACTGTTCCCTTTTTTAGAACATATAAAAAAAATTAAAAAAAGTGGTGTAGTCCATGAAAGCTAGGAGTTATTAAATACCTTATCACTTGACCCAGGAGACCTGCTTTATTATAGACCAGGGTTCCTCAAATCCAGCCCTGAAAGGCCAGTGCCCTGCAAATTTTAGTTCCACACCTGGACAAACTAATCAAGGTCTTCAGAGTTACTAGAAAATTGCAGGTAAGTGAGTTTGATCAGGGTTTGAACTAAACTCTGCAGGACAGTGGCCCTCCAGGGCTGGATTTGAGGAACTCTGTTATAGACCCATCCCAAATTTGTCATTCCTGCCTAAACTATTAGAAAAATAACGTCCTCTCACCATGCTCAGTTTGGCAGAAAACAGTTAGGATTTAAGCCTCAATGCAGCACTTTAAACATTACTTACACGAGTTACATCTTTCTTCTTGTGGTATTAGACCTTTCATCAACATAGACCACAACATTCTCTTGAATAGCTTGAGAATTATGTTGGTGTTTGTGGACGAGAATTATCTTGGTTTAGGTCCTGTCGGATTGCTACCATTGGAGAGGTGTCTCATCAAACACAAGTATGGTGTGCCACAGGGCTCAGTATTAGGTCCTCTGCTTTTCTCATTGTTTATGCTTCCACTGAGGGACATTATCATTAGATTTCACAGATGTGACAATGATACTAATGTATATATTTCCCTCAACCCGAAAAACTTCACAACTCTCTAAGTTAGACTGTTATTAAAGTGTTTACAATCTTGCATGATTCAGATCATCCACTTCATCAATACTTCATCATTTCTGTAGAGTTGGACATTTCAATAAGGATTAAATGAGTGAGTTCAGCTTTGAGAATGAAAACTAACCTGTTTGTTTCTCAGTATCTTCATGTTTGACTCTGAATGCTTCTTCAGTCTTCATGTCTTCACTCTCCTCTTTAATAAACGCCATCTTTATAATAGTGCGTCTCTCAGTCGCTTCAGCAGGAGTTTTTCTGTGTTTAAGATCAGAATAATTAACAGAAAGATAATAAATCTAATCTAAATCTCTGAGTGCGTCACAATCAGCTCCCTAGTTCAGTAGTCAGCACACTAGTAAGGGAGTCAGTCAGAGTGAGAGTTAATTACCTTAAAATAATAAATAAATAAATTAAATTAATATAATAATAGAAAGCGAAGTATACAGAATCTTAATACTTTGTTTTTATTTATATTTGGCATTTAAAACTTAGATTATATTTAATGGCGATTCAGTTGCGATTGGTTTTTAAGTTGACATTAATAATGTTTGTTTGTTCTCTTTACATTTCAATAAATAAATAAATGTATGTTTGTCCATCAATAATTGCCAATGACCAAACAGTGTGTTTATGATGAACTGCTTCACAACATAAGGAGCAAAATGAGATGCATTTTCTGTTACTCATGTTCACACACAAAAACTAGAAACATTATAACGTTACATTCATTAATCATTAGCACAGTTCTGAACAGACTGCATTGATTTAAACACTTTAAATGATTAAAAATCACAAACCTTTCTTCAGAAGAATCACAGATGCAGGAATGTGGCGCAGACTTATGACATCATGTCGCCACACCAAAATAAAAGTCCTGTTCATGCATCAAAATAATAGTAATTCACAAACAGTCAAAACATTCAAATGATCAGATAATGGATTAATGTAAAGGATAAATCACAGATTTCCAAAGCTATTAATACCACTGAGATTTTTTCAAAAGCTACTAGGTTATATTTAAATGTAAGCAAATGTGGAGTGATCGCAATTATAACACCAACTACAGAGCATTTGTGATATTCTCAATCATGAATAAAGTCAAGTATATGATCTTCATATTACAAAGGACTGGATTCAAACTCATTAAGAATTTGTAAAAAAAAAAAAATACATTTGTGGTTGCAGAGAGATCTACTATTTAATTTATTAACTAAAACAGAATCCTTATCATGATGTATGTATCCATCTTATTCCATCTCAGTCTCTGCACAGAATGAAAGGGCAAATTAAAATGTTGACTGTATGAGGAAAAACAAAGTGCATTATATTCAAAGGGTTGTGACTGTAAAGGATTATTGATGATGGGTTTAAAGACTTAGTTTAACTGATTTTGACTGTCTGAATGAAAAAGTGCTTGTAGTACGTCAGAAATAGAATGGGGCATCAGTTTGACCCTGGGAATCCAATCTAAATAGCATTGTTTCATTTGACATTGACAGGTGTGGCATATCAAGATGCTGATTAGACAGCATGATTATTGCACAGGAAGGCCATGTATGTGCACAATACATTTCTAATTTAAATATGCTAGTGTATTTAAACAACATATATGCAAACATTCTGTATGCTAATATAGGATTTTCAGATGAATTTTGAACAGCTTGAATTTCAAATAAGTCTACACGGTATGCATTAAAACCTGGATCACGTGAATTAAGGATGACGTTTTTTTCTCTTTAAATATGTTCTGTGAACTTTTTAATAGTTCTAATAAATTTTCATTCGAATAAAATACATTTAATGAGAGCCTGATGAAAGCTAAATATCAGTCTTTTACATAAATTAGGTGTTAACGTTTTACAGATATTACTGTTGTTAAAAGGACAGCTAACTCCAATATCATCATTTACTCAACCTAATGTCACTCCAAACTTGTATGACTTTTTCTGTGGAACATGAGATCATATGAGATTTTTTTTTAAACTTTCTTTCATTCAGTAGAAGTCAAGAGTAACCAGCATTCTTCAAAATATATTCTTTAGTGTTTCACAGAAGTCAGTCAGTGATACCAGTTTGGAATGACATGAGAGTTGGTAAATGAAGACAGAATTTAATAGCAGTAAATTTACTTTACAGTGTTCTATAGCTCAAAATCAGTGCTTTACTGTCAAGTGCATTTCTATGCGACAAACAATATGTTTGTTAACTGCATTTGCAGTAAATGCAATAACATCTATCACTATTTGTTTCTGTCCTATTTACATTTACATTTAGAAATTTAGCAGACGCTTTTATCCAAAGCGACTTACAAATGAGGACAATAAAAGCAGTCAAAACTAACAAAAGAGCAACAATATATAAGTTGAGATTTTTTTTTAAACTTTCTTTCATTCAGTAGAAGTCAAGAGTAACCAGCATTCTTCAAAATATATTCTTTAGTGTTTCACAGAAGTCAGTCAGTGATACCAGTTTGGAATGACATGAGAGTTGGTAAATGAAGACAGAATTTAATAGCAGTAAATGTACTTTACAGTGTCCTATAGCTCAAAATCAGTGCTTTACTGTCAAGTGCATTTCTATGTGACAAACAATATGTTTGTTAACTGCATTTGCAGTAAATGAAATAACATCTATCACTATTTGTTTCTGTCCTATTTACATTTACATTTAGAAATTTAGCAGACGCTTTTATCCAAAGCGACTTACAAATGAGGACAATAAAAGCAGTCAAAACTAACAAAAGAGCAACAATATATAAGTAGTCTCAGTCAGCAAGGTATATATATATATATTTATATATTCTAAAAGAACATGAGCCTTTTTTATTTGCCCCGAAACCCACACAGAGTAGGTGGCCCTTGGGAGGGATTCCAACAACACGCAACTCTCTTCGGGGGACCCAACGCCGCCGGCGGCGAGGCCCCAAACCGAACAAGGCACACTGCAAACTCCCAGGTCCACGGGCAGACCGAACCGCCACATCAATACGTGCAAAAAGCTTTTTGATTGGAGTCTTACAATCAAAAATAGGTTTTTAATCATCGGCGATTCCAATCTGGCCAGAACTTCCACCTTTAACATACCGGATCTGCAAATTGACAGCTTTCCGGGGGCGAAATTCGTGATAAAGGAGATTCAGAGGGTCCAGAGCGCGACAAAGTCTGGTTCACCAGAGACGGAACTCTTTATACCTGTGGTCAATTTTTCCCGTGCACTCCCCATCGAGGAACAGATGCATTTGGAGCATCTCAATTCTCCACCACATCAATACGTGCAAAAAGCTTTTTGACTGGAGTCTTACAATCAAAAAGAGGTTTTTAATCATCAGCGATTCCAATCTGGCCAGAACTCCCACCTTTAACATACCGGATCTGCAAATTGACAGGTTTCCGGGGGCGAAATTCGTGATAAAGGAGATTCAGAGGGTCCAGCGTGCGGCAACGTCTCGTTCACCAGAGACGGAACTCTTTATACCTGTGGTCAATTTTTCCCGTGCACTCCCCATCGAGGAACAGATGCATTTGGAGCATCTCAATTCTTTCATTCAGAAGAACACACATTATATTCCCCCTTTACCATCGGCTCAGTTTATAGTTGAGAACGATCATATCCATTGGAAGTCGGCTACTGCAAGGGCGATGTTAGAGCATTGGGCCCGACAGTTAAACTTAATTCGGTTCTTTTCAAAGGTCTCTCATTCATTCCAGCTCCCCACGGGTTTAAAACAAAGACAAAATTATTATTGAAGAATTTACAATCGTATAACCGTAGACTAAAGTTAGAAACATATTTTGAAGGTAAAAAACAGCAAAAAGAAAGTGCCTTTCACCCCACGGTTCAGATTGGACACCAGCCCTGTCCAGCCTACCCAACCAAATAACTCTGATCATCAGGGATGATTACTACGCTTACCACCACTTCAACTGGGGCCAAACTTATCAGTGGGTGAAAAGAAATCAATAAATGAACTGAAAAGAAACAGAGACTTCATTAATAAACCCCCTGATAAGGGGAACGCGGTCGTGATCATGAACAGGGACCAGTATGTGTGGGAGGGACTGAGGCAATTAGCAGTAACTCAACATTATCGTCCCTTAGAGGAACCCATGTACCCCCAAACGATGGTTGAAGTTAAACCAATTTTAGATGAGATGTGTGAGAATGGCATTATAAATGGTAGACCGAAAAAATATCTCCTAGGGACAGAAACTCTAGGAGATTTTATCTACTGCCTCAAATCCACAAAGATCCGAAGGATTGGAGCCTGCACTTTTCAGATTCCTCGGGGGGAGCCCATCGTGTCCGACTGCAGTAGAGGAACTTATTACATAGCAGAACATATCGAACATTTCTTAATCCCATTTCACAAAAGCACCCGAGCTACATTAGAGACACCTATGATTTTATTGAGAAAGTGAGCGGTCTTTAAGATTCCTCCTGAGGCCTTCTTATTTACAGTCGACATTGACAGCCTTTCCTAATTTCCTGATGCTAAAAGACCCGACAAATACACTTTGACATTACTGGAGATTAATCTGGCAAAAAATGACTTTGCAAATGAGAGCACTTCGATGGGCAAAACACAGCTTTCACCCCAAACACACATTCTGAAACATTATTATAAGGTTCCATAGAATCTGTTCTGAACAATCTCAATTTATTGCTGCCATGAGAACTCTTTTTCACAGTGTGGGGTGTTCCAGATCCTTTTTGAGGAAGATCCTGAAGTCTTTCTTAGAGCCTTTCTTAGATTAGACTCCATGAACCCTTGAGGATTGAATGAAACATAATTTTGATAAGTCATGCTCAGGTTGTCCCTTTCTTCAGGAGAATCAAAAAGATTATCGGGTTTAAAATAACTGATTAGATTTGTTTAAAAGATGTTAATATTTGTTTAGCGGAAAAACAAGTGTTCACGGGTTATTACCATGGAAGCATGTGACAACATATTATTTTTCTTCTCATTATACTCCTTTTATAAACACGATATGGAAGTTAAATAGACAGATTAGGATTTTCATTTAGTTTAAAATGAAAAAGACCATGATTTCAAGTTTAACTGAAAAACTGACTGTTGTCCTCTTTTTAGACTGACTTTTGATTGACAAATCTTTATTATAATATAATATTTTGCAACTTCTAGTGTATTCTTAACCTTGGGCCTCATTCTTGAATCAATAAAGTCTCAAGCACCAAAAGCAGCCCATACTAATAAATTACTTGCGCCTCAGAGCGAGCAGACGAAACGTAATGAATGCGGTCATTGCTTTCGGAGGTGGATGCTGCTGTTTGGGAACGCAGTCGTGTAAGACATTTCTGCGAGGCAATTATACTGAAATACTTTGATGACAGACTTTGCTCGGGCATTTCCGAATGACCATAACAACGTTTCGGATGCTGTGAATGAGATCGGTCCGCTGGTTAGTCAGGTTTTGCCGTCCCATAGCGCAAAGTCACATGACTTTTTTTGATGCGCTTGGAGGAATTTATTCGCAAAATGCGTTTCCATCTCCCATTATTCGCATCAACCCTTTTTCGCACAAGACAAAAATCCACCTCAAGCGAGCATAAAAACTTTTTTGCTAATTAAGGCATTTTTATTCTAAATTCAGTGTTTCCATCTCTCGATTCAGATGTGATACCTCAAACTGCGCATAAATAGACAGATCGTCACAACAGCGTCAGCTCACACACCAGTAACGGTACATTCATACGGCGCGTCGACGTCGACGCTTGACGGAGTGCGTTTCTGAAGCTTGGTGCTGACGCGACCGTCGTAGTGACAACAGCCAATCGTTTTCTGGTATTGCATAACCGCGATTGGCTAGTGTCTGCACCAGGGTATTTGCATAAGGCGATCTGATTGGCTGACGCCTGCGTTGGCGCTTGAAACGTTTTCAACTTCTGCCGCAAGCAACGGACCTGACGCGACGGACCCACGATTCATTTCGGCAACGCTTGACGTCACTCCATTCAAAGTAAACGAGAGGCGTTGATGCAGACGCCCCGTGTGAATGGGGTGTAACACTCTTCCGTTCGGGAGAGAGAAGGAAAAAAGAAAGTGAAAATAATTCAGAGGAGCGTATGAAACAGCACTGAATGCATATAAACAAGAAAATCTTTTAACCTTGTTAAAAGACCTAAAAACAGTTTTAACCTTGTTACATTAGTAGACTGTTAGGTTAGGGTTAGTAGTTATTTATAGTCGGCGGAATATCTAAAGTGGATTATCGAAATAAAGTGTCACCCCCTTTAGCCATTATCAAACGTTTTTGTGTAGTGATTTACATATTATATTTTTGCTGTTTACCATCTATTAAGTAAACCGAACAGTATGAATCATTATGTTAAAAATTACGTTATAAAGACAATTTGACCCCCTGTTCTCAAGTGAAAAGTATATCCACAATAATTATTGATTATTTATGGCACTTATTGAGTGATGTTCAAGTTCCTTCACCAGAATAAGCCAGTAATTATGGCTGAGTTGCCAGTAATACAGTACTACTAAAGACAATTTCTGGTGTGTAAATGCTTAACTACTGCATTATTATGGACCCCTAAAATAAAGTGTTCCCAGTAATTGCTTTGAGTTTTGTTAGCAACCAAAAAACTACTTATGTCCACAACACTGTCTGGTACTATAAGTGTGGAATCAATACAATACATTACAATGTTAAATCTATATATGTCAGTATTTAGAGGAAGTGTTTACTAACCATGAATAATGATCATGTACCTCTTTCTTGGTCCTCCACTGAACTGCGTCTCGGGCATGAGGCCCTTTAAAACTTCTTTCATTTCTGCGTTTTCATAAAGGATTTCTTCAGAACTGAAACCTGTTAAACCGAAACCATTTCAGAAAACCCACACACAACATATCTGATATTACAGGTAGAAAGAGACAAACAACACTGAAAGATACAGAAAGCAGAGACAGACAGCACTGAAATATAAGGGATCGATAGACAGAAACACTGTCTGCAGTGGTTTCTCTGAGCTCGGAGCACCCAGGGATGGGCAGTATTTCAGATACATGCACACACAACACTGCAACACAATATTTAGGTTGAAGTGTTCTGGAACAGTCTTGTAAATACAACTTAACCACTGATTTCTAGTCGTGTTCATGTATTTGAAAAATATAAAAAAAAATTGTAAAAAAATATATTTACATATTTTTTACAAATACATTTTTTTGCCATTTTTTTGTATATTTTTTAAAATATATTTTGAAAAAAATATATTTCAAAAGCATTTTAAAAATATATTTTGCCCTCCATATATTTCAGTCAAGGAAAATACATTCACATGTAACATGTAACAATCCCCTCTTCACTGCCACTGTAATGGACAACAATCACAGCTATATTTTAAAGGGGTGGTCCACCACATATGAACATTAATCAGCGCACACATCAAGTAATGGCATGCTTGCTTGACGTATGAGAACCAGTGGGGTTCATTCTTGGGTGTTACGCATCATGCTTGAGCTTCTGTGAAAACCAGTGAAGATTGTTCTTGCACATCAAGTATGGTTGAGCTTCTGTTTATGTTCGCTGTTTCTGTTATGTCCACAGGAGGGACGCCACCCCATAGTCTCGTCCCGTCATGGCCGCCACTCCAGAGCCTCTCCACAAGATGGCTGTCCAGTCCGGAACCTCTTCACAAGGGGGGCCCAAGGTGTTTGAGACTAGTTTCCAGTTTGGCGGACCCACCTCTATTTTCAGTGCTTTTTTTTTTTGCCATTTTTTTGTATATTTTTTAAAATATATTTTGAAAAAAATATATTTCAAAAGCATTTTAAAAATATATTTTGCCCTCCATATATTTCAGTCAAGGAAAATACATTCACATGTAACATGTAACAATCCCCTCTTCACTGCCACTGTAATGGACAACAATCACAGCTATATTTTAAAGGGGTGGTCCACCACATATGAACATTAATCAGCGCACACATCAGTAATGGCATGCTTGCTTGACATATCAGAACCAGTGGGGTTCATTCTTGGGTGTTACTCATCATGCTTGAGCTTCTGTGAAAACCAGTGAAGATTGTTCTTGCACATCAAGTATGATTGAGCTTCTGTTTATGTTCGCTGTTTCTGTTATGTCCACAGGAGGGACGCCACCCCATAGTCTCGTCCCGTCATGGCCGCCACTCCAGAGCCTCTCCACAAGATGGCTGTCCAGTCCGGAACCTCTTCACAAGGGGGGCCCAAGGTGTTTGAGACTAGTTTCCAGTTTGGCGGACCCACCTCTATTTTCAGTGCTTTTTTTTTTATTCACCCATCACAGAAATGCAAAACATATCTGTATGAACAGACCTAAGTCCTCAGCAAACAGTACTTACATATTAATGCAATACACAAAAGCGACACTGTCAAACAGTGCACAAAATAAACATGGGCCCAAGGTGTTTGAGACTAGTTTCCAGTTTGGCGGACCCACCTCTATTTTCAGTGCTTTTTTTTTATTCAGCCCATCACAGAAATGCAAAACATATCTGTATGAACAGACCTAAGTCCTCAGCAAACAGTACTTACATATTCAGCATCACTTGAACACAAACAAATAATACCGTATTTACGTACATAAATAAAATTAAAGTCAACAAAGTGCTCTGTAGCCAGAAGGAGAGGTAGGATTTCTGTGAAAGTAAAATTAAATGTGAACAGATTTTGATAAATACAGTAGAAGTGTAAGCACAAACATATACAGTAGATAAGTACACACACCCATACATATAGACACATACATTATTAGTACCGTACTTACTTTCCAAGTATTTCATTTTTCATCCTCATTCTATTTTTTTTAGATTCATGTTCTCGTCCCTCAGCTGAGCAGGAAATTCCATGTTATTCCCTTGAAGTCATACTAGTAGGGTTCCGTTGAGAGTTTTGTCTGTATTGCGTTGCTGGCCTGTCAGGATGAACCTGAAGCCAAGGCTTTGGGGTTGCTTCAGACATTTCTTCATTATTTCTTGAAGACAGCAACCCGTGGTTCTGCAAGGCATTGGCCATAAATTGCAAGTTAAATCTACCATGTAAAGTCAGCAAAGAAACGGTGTGATCCTCTGAAAAAGCTAAAGTGGAGTGGATGAAAATGATGAAAGCGTCTGCGGATGGCAGGATGATGACAACGGACGACGTTGACTCAGTGAGTTACGACTGGGTAGGCAAGCCCAGTAAAGTCTTCCCCAGACTACACCTCAGGGGAATCTGTACTCAATACAAAAGTAAGAGCCTCCAGAGGATGGTGGGGCATCGTAATGGAGTCGTTGTGCGCGTGAGATCAGTTGCACCGCTCATGAGCTCCGTCCACTGCAGTTTACATCGAGAAGCACTAGCTACCAAGAAGATGCCCACAGATCTCAGATGTGTTAAAATAGTCAATTTCATAAAGACTAGGCCCCTCCAGTCACGTTTGTTTCGACTTCTCTGTGAAGAAATGGGAAGTGATCATGTTCAGCTTCTTTTACACACTGAGGTACGATGGCTTTCACGAGGCAGGGTGCTTACTCGTCTCTTCGGATTACGCAACGAAGCACGGATTTTTTTATCCGATTCAAAATTTCCCCTTTCGGACCGCCTCAGTGATTTTTAAATCATTTAAAATTAACGTTTTCTCAAAAATCTTTGATGGATTCATACTTATGCGCAAAACTCCGCATTTGAACAGTCAATACATATACAGTACAGTACAATACGATACAGGAGAGAACCAATCAGCTGCCATGTGACAATGATGTCGCCAGGTCAGATTGAGCTAGACCTATCGGACTGCGCCATCTAGAGTTTCATGCCAGAACTCTGTATTTTTTTTAAAGATTCAGAACAGTATGTGTCAAATCTAGATTTCTAACTTCTAGATGGCAATGAAAATCATTAAAAATGAATGAATACAAATGTGGGGTTTGATGAGTTTGTGTGCATGTGGACATTAGAGAGAGGGTTTACAAGTGTGTGTTTGTGTTTTAATCTGACACAGAGACACTGAGGAATAAACCCTAAACCCAGCATAGAGGGGTTCAGTGAATGTGGTGTTAAATGTGTGTAAGTGTGTGAGTGTGTGTGTGTCAGAGATGCTGTAGAAGGACAGGGTGCCAGCCGACACATCCACACACACTCCTACTCTCTTAGTGGAAGAACGGTCGGCAGGTAAATCAGTGTAATTATTATTGTGTCGGACAGCAAATCCTTCATCAGAGCACCACAGACTCCAGGATTTGTCACTGAATCCAAACCAACAGTCATCGATGCATCCTTTCCTGCTGATTCCTTTATATGCCACTGATATTTCAGCATGCCCAATCCATTCAGCCTCCCAGTAACAGCGTCCAGTCAGATTCTCTACACACAGAACCTGAGGAATATCATCAAATCTCTCTGGATGATCAGGATACGGCTGTTCCTCTAACACACGTGTCATCTTCCTGTTCTCATCAGACAGGACGAGACGAATGTTTGCTGTGTTTGGATCCAGGGTGAGA